>NC_081183.1:168121302-168251812 GCF_029867415.1 Vicia villosa | reverse complement strand
AGAAAAGCATGAACTATCCAATCAAACCTGAATAGCCACAAACATAAAAAACATTAAAATAAAACATAAAACACTTACAATTTTAGGTTCAAAAATTCAAAAGAAACAAAGTACCCTTTTAATAGGATTACAAAAAACTGACTCTGCTAAAATAAAAGACACACGTTGCCGACTATTTCAACTAATGGTTATTATCACTCTAATAGAATTGACTCAAACTAAACCCATATTAATAGGTCAATTATTACTAAGTAATACAAACTACTTAACATTCTTAATATTAAAAGAAAACTCAAATCATTATTCAGTTACCTAGAAAACCCTAAAGTCAAGAAAATAAGTTATCGAGTTTTCAAGAGAGAGAATTTCACTTTGTTAGCTGGAGAGGGAGATAAAAATAGAAAGTTTTTCTTAATCCAAATAGGTGGAAGACAAATAACAAGAATTATTTGTGTTTTTTTCTAAAACCAATTTTTAAATAATATAACCAAATATAGAGATATTTAATTTGATTCAATCTGACTTTAAAAAGAGAAAAGATATACTTACGCTTTTTTTAACACTTACATCGTATATGTACACACTGATTTTATATTTTAATAATTTAATTTAATTTGATATTTGTGCATGGTTTTTTCCTTGGTTGTTTATCTTGTATGCAGATGGTGTACTAGCACGCCTTTTTTTTTTAAACAAAAAAAAATTCTCTTTCCACCCCATGAGCTTTTCCCGCATTCCATAAAATCTTATATTTGCCCTTTGTGTTTTCGAAGATGTTCATCCGAAAGCACTTATTTTCACTTTCGTTAACACCTTTCGTAGATGCATCTACGGAAGTTTTCCACGTGTATAACTACGGAATAAACTGGTTTTCAACCGACACAGAACCTCAACAGAAAAAACAACATTCATTCATAGATTAAATTCGGTTCGGCATTACATCGATAAGTTTAACAGAAAAATAAATGTTATAACATGGTCTATTGAATTTTTGAAATTATACATTTTTCAGGAGGAAATTGAGTTATATAGTGGCGTAGATATCCAACCTTTAAAGATGGAGGATTTGTTGTATGCCTTAAAAGAGGTATATCAATTGTTCTTTTTCTTTTATGAATTGAAGTTGTTGTAAAAATTTCAAAAATTAATTGGTTTTCTTATTTATAGGTTCAGGCTAGTTTTGAGCTTGATTCATCCAATATGGATCAATTGCTCAAATGGAATGAGAAAATTGGAGGAGGTGCAGAAAAGTCTAAAGGACAGAGACACGTGAATTTTCTTCTAAATATCTAGGCTAACAATTACATCCAGGTTCCAAAACAGTGATAAACTTTCCAAATTGCTCTTTTATAGCAACATTGGACCGATCTACTTGGTAGCACTTCTAAGCTTAACCCATTTTTCAATCGTGCAATGGAATATTACTACTTATGAATTAAATTGTACTTTATGATAATTTACATTTTGCATCCACCAATCTGTTTAAGCTTCTGTAATTTACATAGTTAGTATACCAAGATAATAGAATCATAAGTGTTGTTAACAACCAATTAAATAATCCAGTGGTCTGACCAAATTATCATATGTATCTACATGTTAGTGTGGTTTCTGGTGTTGGATATCGGACCATGAGATTACATTCATTACTTTTATTATCTCGAATTATCATCTGAGTCTACATGTTAGTGTTGTGTATATGTATAAAATAGCTAACACATTTTTTGTTTCATATGACTGAATCTCTTCATCTATTATCCTTAGAACTACATAGAACAAAACATCCAAGAAACGCAGACACATAAGTCCTCAAACCTAGGAACAGAAAAGCATGAACTATCCAATCAAACCTGAATAGCCACAAACATAAAAAACATTAAAATAAAACAAAAAACACTTACAATTTTAGGTTCAAAAATTCAAAAGAAACAAAGTACCCTTTTAATAGGATTACAAAAAAGTGACTCTGCTAAAATATAGGACACACGTTGCCGACTATTTCAACTAATGGTTATTATCACTCTAATAGAATTGACTCAAACTAAACTCATATTAATAGGTCAATTATTACTAAGTAATACAAACTACTTAACCTTCTTAATATTAAAAAAAAACTCAAATCATTATTCAGTTTTCAAGAAAACCCTAAAATCAAGAAAATAAGTTATCGAGTTTTCAAGAGAGAGAATTTCACCTTGTTAGCTGGAGAGGGAGATAAAAGTAGAAAGTTTTTCTTAATCCAAATAGGTGGAAGACAAATAACAAGAATTATTTGTGTTTTTTTCTAAAACCAATTTTTAAATAATATAACCAAATATAGAGATATTTAATTTGATTCAATCTGACATTGAAAAGAGAAAAGATATACTTACGCTTTTTTTAACACTTACATCGTATATGTACACACTGATTTTATATTTTAATAATTTAATTTAATTTGATATTTGTGCATGGTTTTTTCCTTGGTTGTTTATCTTGTATGCAGATGGTGCACTAGCACACCTTATTTTTTTAAACAAAAAAAAAATTCTCTTTCCACCCCATGAGCTTTTCCCGCATTCCATAAAATCTTATATTTGCCCTTTGTGTTTTCGAAGATGTTCATCCGAAAGCACTTATTTTCACTTTCGTTAACACCTTTCGTAGATGCATCTACGGAAGCTTTCCACGTGTATAACTACGGAATAAACTGGTTTTCAACCGACACAGAACCTCAACAGAAAAAACAACATTCATTCATAGATTAAATTCGGTTCGGCATTACATCGATAAGTTTAACAGAAAAATAAATGTTATAACATGGTCTATTGAATTTTTGAAATTATACATTTTTCAGGAGGAAATTGAGTTATATAGTGGCGTAGATATCCAACCTTTAAAGATGGAGGATTTGTTGTATGCCTTAAAAGAGGTATATCAATTGTTCTTTTTCTTTTATGAATTGAAGTTGTTGTAAAAATTTCAAAAATTAATTGGTTTTCTTATTTATAGGTTCAGGCTAGTTTTGAGCTTGATTCATCCAATATGGATCAATTGCTCAAATGGAATGAGAAAATTGGAGGAGGTGCAGAAAAGTCTAAAGGACAGAGACACGTGAATTTTCTTCTAAATATCTAGGCTAACAATTACATCCAGGTTCCAAAACAGTGATAAACTTTCCAAATTGCTCTTTTATAGCAACATTGGACCGATCTACTTGGTAGCACTTCAAAGCTTAACCCATTTTTCAATCGTGCAATGGAATATTACTACTTATGAATTAAATTGTACTTTATGATAATTTACATTTTGCATCCACCAATCTGTTTAAGCTTCTGTAATTTACATAGTTAGTATACCAAGATAATAGAATCATAAGTGTTGTTAACAACCAATTAAATAATCCAGTGGTCTGACCAAATTATCATATGTATCTACATGTTAGTGTGGTTTCTGGTGTTGGATATCGGACCATGAGATTACATTCATTACTTTTATTATCTCGAATTATCATCTGAGTCTACATGTTAGTGTTGTGTATATGTATAAAATAGCTAACACATTTTTTGTTTCATATGACTGAATCTCTTCATCTATTATCCTTAGAACTACATAGAACAAAACATCCAAGAAACGCAGACACATAAGTCCTCAAACCTAGGAACAGAAAAGCATGAACTATCCAATCAAACCTGAATAGCCACAAACATAAAAAACATTAAAATAAAACAAAAAACACTTACAATTTTAGGTTCAAAAATTCAAAAGAAACAAAGTACCCTTTTAATAGGATTACAAAAAAGTGACTCTGCTAAAATATAGGACACACGTTGCCGACTATTTCAACTAATGGTTATAATCACTCTAATAGAATTGACTCAAACTAAACTCATATTAATAGGTCAATTATTACTAAGTAATACAAACTACTTAACCTTCTTAATATTAAAAAAAAAACTCAAATCATTATTCAGTTTCCTAGAAAACCCTAAAATCAAGAAAATAAGTTATCGAGTTTTCAAGAGAGAGAATTTCACCTTGTTAGCTGGAGAGGGAGATAAAAATAGAAAGTTTTTCTTAATCCAAATAGGTGGAAGACAAATAACAAGAATTATTTGTGTTTTTTTCTAAAACCAATTTTTAAATAATATAACCAAATATAGAGATATTTAATTTGATTCAATCTGACATTGAAAAGAGAAAAGATATACTTACGCTTTTTTTAACACTTACATCGTATATGTACACACTGATTTTATATTTTAATAATTTAATTTAATTTGATATTTGTGCATGGTTTTTTCCTTGGTTGTTTATCTTGTATGCAGATGGTGCACTAGCACACCTTATTTTTTTAAACAAAAAAAAAAATCTCTTTCCACCCCATGAGCTTTTCCCGCATTCCATAAAATCTTATATTTACCCTTTGTGTTTTCGAAGATGTTCATCCGAAAGCACTTATTTTCACTTTCATTAACACCTTTCGTAGATGCATCTACGGAAGCTTTCCACGTGTATAACTACGGAATAAACTGGTTTTCAACCTACACAGAACCTCAACAGAAAAAACAACATTCATTCATAGATTAAATTCGGTTCGGCATTACATCGATAAGTTTAACAGAAAAATAAATGTTATAACATGGTCTATTGAATTTTTGAAATTATACATTTTTCAGGATGAAATTGAGTTATATAGTGCATAGATATCCAACCTTTAAAGATTTTTAGGATTTGTTGTATGCCTTAAAAGAGGTATATCAATTGTTCTTTTTCTTTTATGAATTGAAGTTGTTGTAAAAATTTCAAAAATTAATTGGTTTTCTTATTTATAGGTTCGGGATAGTTTCGAGCTTGATTCATCCAATATGGATCAATTGCTCAAATGGAATGAGAAAATTGGAGGAAGTGCAGAAAAGTCTAAAGGACAGAGACACGTCAATTTTCCTCTAAATATCTAAGCTAACAATTACATCCAGGTTACAAAACATTGATAAACTTTCCAAATTGCTCTTTTATAGCAACATTGGACCGATCTACTTGGTAGCACTTCAAAGCTTAACCCATTTTTCAATCGTGCAATGGAATATTACTACTTGTGAATTAAATTGTACTTTATGATAATTTACATTTTGCATCCACCAATCTCTTTAAGCTTTTGTAATTTACATAGTTAGTATACCAAGATAATAGAATCATAAGTGTTGTTAACAACCGATTAAATAATCCAGTGGTCTGACCAAATTATCATATGTGTCTACATGTTAGTGTGGTTTCTGGTGTTGGATATCGGACCATGAGATTACATTCATTACTTTTATTATCTCGAATTATCATCTGAGTCTACATGTTAGTGTTGTGTATATGTATAAAATAGCTAACACATTTTTTGTTTCATATGACTGAATCTCTTCATCTATTATCCTTAGAACTACATAGAACAAAACATCCAAGAAACGCAGACACATAAGTCCTCAAACCTAGGAACAGAAAAGCATGAACTATCCAATCAAACCTGAATAGCCACAAACATAAAAAACATTAAAATAAAACATAAAACACTTACAATTTTAGGTTCAAAAATTCAAAAGAAACAAAGTACCCTTTTAATAGGATTACAAAAAACTGACTCTGCTAAAATAAAAGACACACGTTGCCGACTATTTCAACTAATGGTTATTATCACTCTAATAGAATTGACTCAAACTAAACCCATATTAATAGGTCAATTATTACTAAGTAATACAAACTACTTAACATTCTTAATATTAAAAGAAAACTCAAATCATTATTCAGTTACCTAGAAAACCCTAAAGTCAAGAAAATAAGTTATCGAGTTTTCAAGAGAGAGAATTTCACTTTGTTAGCTGGAGAGGGAGATAAAAATAGAAAGTTTTTCTTAATCCAAATAGGTGGAAGACAAATAACAAGAATTATTTGTGTTTTTTTCTAAAACCAATTTTTAAATAATATAACCAAATATAGAGATATTTAATTTGATTCAATCTGACTTTAAAAAGAGAAAAGATATACTTACGCTTTTTTTAACACTTACATCGTATATGTACACACTGATTTTATATTTTAATAATTTAATTTAATTTGATATTTGTGCATGGTTTTTTCCTTGGTTGTTTATCTTGTATGCAGATGGTGTACTAGCACGCCTTTTTTTTTTAAACAAAAAAAAATTCTCTTTCCACCCCATGAGCTTTTCCCGCATTCCATAAAATCTTATATTTACCCTTTGTGTTTTCGAAGATGTTCATCCGAAAGCACTTATTTTCACTTTCGTTAACACCTTTCGTAGATGCATCTACGGAAGCTTTCCACGTGTATAACTACGGAATAAACTGGTTTTCAACCGACACAGAACCTCAACAGAAAAAACAACAATCATTCATAGATTAAATTCGGTTCGGCATTACATCGATAAGTTTAACAGAAAAATAAATGTTATAACATGGTCTATTGAATTTTTGAAATTATACATTTTTCAGGAGGAAATTGAGTTATATAGTGGCGTAGATATCCAACCTTTAAAGATGGAGGATTTGTTGTATGCCTTAAAAGAGGTATATCAATTGTTCTTTTTCTTTTATGAATTGAAGTTGTTGTAAAAATTTCAAAAATTAATTGGTTTTCTTATTTATAGGTTCAGGCTAGTTTTGAGCTTGATTCATCCAATATGGATCAATTGCTCAAATGGAATGAGAAAATTGGAGGAGGTGCAGAAAAGTCTAAAGGACAGAGACACGTGAATTTTCTTCTAAATATCTAGGCTAACAATTACATCCAGGTTCCAAAACAGTGATAAACTTTCCAAATTGCTCTTTTATAGCAACATTGGACCGATCTACTTGGTAGCACTTCAAAGCTTAACCCATTTTTCAATCGTGCAATGGAATATTACTACTTATGAATTAAATTGTACTTTATGATAATTTACATTTTGCATCCACCAATCTGTTTAAGCTTCTGTAATTTACATAGTTAGTATACCAAGATAATAGAATCATAAGTGTTGTTAACAACCAATTAAATAATCCAGTGGTCTGACCAAATTATCATATGTATCTACATGTTAGTGTGGTTTCTGGTGTTGGATATCGGACCATGAGATTACATTCATTACTTTTATTATCTCGAATTATCATCTGAGTCTACATGTTAGTGTTGTGTATATGTATAAAATAGCTAACACATTTTTTGTTTCATATGACTGAATCTCTTCATCTATTATCCTTAGAACTACATAGAACAAAACATCCAAGAAACGCAGACACATAAGTCCTCAAACCTAGGAACAGAAAAGCATGAACTATCCAATCAAACCTGAATAGCCACAAACATAAAAAACATTAAAATAAAACAAAAAACACTTACAATTTTAGGTTCAAAAATTCAAAAGAAACAAAGTACCCTTTTAATAGGATTACAAAAAAGTGACTCTGCTAAAATATAGGACACACGTTGCCGACTATTTCAACTAATGGTTATAATCACTCTAATAGAATTGACTCAAACTAAACTCATATTAATAGGTCAATTATTACTAAGTAATACAAACTACTTAACCTTCTTAATATTAAAAAAAAAAAACTCAAATCATTATTCAGTTTCCTAGAAAACCCTAAAATCAAGAAAATAAGTTATCGAGTTTTCAAGAGAGAGAATTTCACCTTGTTAGCTGGAGAGGGAGATAAAAATAGAAAGTTTTTCTTAATCCAAATAGGTGGAAGACAAATAACAAGAATTATTTGTGTTTTTTTCTAAAACCAATTTTTAAATAATATAACCAAATATAGAGATATTTAATTTGATTCAATCTGACATTGAAAAGAGAAAAGATATACTTACGCTTTTTTTAACACTTACATCGTATATGTACACACTGATTTTATATTTTAATAATTTAATTTAATTTGATATTTGTGCATGGTTTTTTCCTTGGTTGTTTATCTTGTATGCAGATGGTGCACTATCACACCTTATTTTTTTAAACAAAAAAAAAAATTCTCTTTCCACCCCATGAGCTTTTCCCGCATTCCATAAAATCTTATATTTACCCTTTGTGTTTTCGAAGATGTTCATCCGAAAGCACTTATTTTCACTTTCGTTAACACCTTTCGTAGATGCATCTACGGAAGCTTTCCACGTGTATAACTACGGAATAAACTGGTTTTCAACCTACACAGAACCTCAACAGAAAAAACAACATTCATTCATAGATTAAATTCGGTTCGGCATTACATCGATAAGTTTAACAGAAAAATAAATGTTATAACATGGTCTATTGAATTTTTGAAATTATACATTTTTCAGGATGAAATTGAGTTATATAGTGCATAGATATCCAACCTTTAAAGATTTTTAGGATTTGTTGTATGCCTTAAAAGAGGTATATCAATTGTTCTTTTTCTTTTATGAATTGAAGTTGTTGTAAAAATTTCAAAAATTAATTGGTTTTCTTATTTATAGGTTCGGGATAGTTTCGAGCTTGATTCATCCAATATGGATCAATTGCTCAAATGGAATGAGAAAATTGGAGGAAGTGCAGAAAAGTGACACGTGAATTTTCCTCTAAATATCTAAGCTAACAATTACATCCAGGTTACAAAACATTGATAAACTTTCCAAATTGCTCTTTTATAGCAACATTGGACCGATCTACTTGGTAGCACTTCAAAGCTTAACCCATTTTTCAATCGTGCAATGGAATATTACTACTTGTGAATTAAATTGTACTTTATGATAATTTACATTTTGCATCCACCAATCTCTTTAAGCTTTTGTAATTTACATAGTTAGTATACCAAGATAATAGAATCATAAGTGTTGTTAACAACCGATTAAATAATCCAGTGGTCTGACCAAATTATCATATGTGTCTACATGTTAGTGTGGTTTCTGGTGTTGGATATCGGACCATGAGATTACATTCATTACTTTTATTATCTCGAATTATCATCTGAGTCTACATGTTAGTGTTGTGTATATGTATAAAATAGCTAACACATTTTTTGTTTCATATGACTGAATCTCTTCATCTATTATCCTTAGAACTACATAGAACAAAACATCCAAGAAACGCAGACACATAAGTCTTCAAACCTAGGAACAGAAAAGCATGAACCATCCAATCAAACCTGAATAGCCACAAACATAAAAAACATTAAAATAAAACAAAAGAGTTATAACATGGTCTATTGAATTTTTGAAATTATACATTTTTCAGGAGGAGATTGAGTTATATAGTGGCGTAGATATCCAACCTTTAAAGATGGAGGATTTATTGTATGCCTTAGAAGAGGTATATCAATTGTTCTTTTTCTTTTATGAATTGAAGTTGTTGTAAAAATTTCAAAAATTAATTGGTTTTCTTATTTATAGGTTCGGGCTAGTTTCGAGCTTGATTCATCCAATATGGATCAACTGCTCAAATGGAATGAGAAAACTGGAGGAGGTGCAGAAAAGTCTAAAGGACAGAGACACGTGAATTTTCCTCTAAATATCTAGGCTAACAATTACATCTAGGTTCCAAAACATTGATAAACTTTTCAAATTGCTCTTTTATAGCAACATTGGACCGATCTACTTGGTAGCACTTCAAAGCTTAACCCATTTTTCAATCGTGCAATGGAATATTACTACTTATGAATTAAATTGTACTATAAGATAATTTACATTTTGCATCCACCAATCTGTTTAAGCTTCTGTAATTTACATAGTTAGTATACCAAGATAATAGAATCATAAGTGTTGTTAACAACCGATTAAATAATCCAGTGGTCTGACCAAATTATCATATGTGTCTACATGTTAGTGTGGTTTCTGGTGTTGGATATCGGACCACGAGATAACATTCATTACTTTTATTATCTCGAATTATCATCTGAGTCTACATGTTAGTGTTCTGTATATGTATAAAATAGATAACACAATTTTTTTTCATATGACTGAATCTCTTCATCTATTATCCTTAGAACTACATAGAACAAAACATCCAAGAAACGCAGACACATAAGTCCTCAAACCTAGGAACAGAAAAACATGAACTATCCAATCAAACCTGAATAGCCACAAACATAAAAAAATTAAAATAAAACAAAAAACACTTACAATTTTAGGTTCAAAAATTCAAAAGAAACAAAGTACCCTTTTAATAGGATTACAAAAAACTGACTCTGCTAAAATATAGGACACACGTTGCCGACTATTTCAACTAATGGTTATTATCATTCTAATAGAATTGACTCAAACTAAACCCATATTAATAGGTCAATTATTACAATCGTGCAATGGGATATTACTACTTATGAATTAAATTGTACTATAAGATAATTTACATTTTGCATCCACCAATCTGTTTAAGCTTCTGTAATTTACATAGTTAGTATACCAAGATAATAGAATCATAACTGTTGTTAACAACCGATTAAATAATCCAGTGGTCTGACCAAATTATCATATGTGTCTACATGTTAGTGTGGTTTCTGGTGTTGGATATCGGACCACGAGATAACATTCATTACTTTTATTATCTCGAATTATCATCTGAGTCTACATGTTAGTGTTCTGTATATGTATAAAATAGTTAACACAATTTTTTTTTCATATGACTGAATCTCTTCATCTATTATCCTTAGAACTACATAGAACAAAACATCCAAGAAACACAGACACATAAGTCCTCAAACCTAGGAACAGAAAAACATGAACTATCCAATCAAACCTGAATAGCCACAAACATAAAAAACATTAAAATAAAACAAAAAACACTTACAATTTTAGGTTCAAAAATTCAAAAGAAACAAAGTACCCTTTTAACAGGATTACAAAAAACTGACTCTGCTAAAATATAGGACACACGTTGCCGTCTATTTCAACTAATGGTTATTATCACTCTAATAGAATTGACTCAAACTAAACCCATATTAATAGGTCAATTATTACAATCGTGCAATGGAATATTACTACTTATGAATTAAATTGTACTATAAGATAATTTACATTTTGCATCCACCAATCTGTTTAAGCTTCTGTAATTTACATAGTTAGTATACCAAGATAATAGAATCATAAGTGTTGTTAACAACCGATTAAATAATCCAGTGGTCTGACCAAATTATCATATGTGTCTACATGTTAGTGTGGTTTCTGGTGTTGGATATCGGACCACGAGATAACATTCATTACTTTTATTATCTCGAATTATCATCTGAGTCTACATGTTAGTGTTCTGTATATGTATAAAATAGTTAACACAATTTTTTTTCATATGACTGAATCTCTTCATCTATTATCCTTAGAACTACATAGAACAAAACATCCAAGAAACGCAGACACATAAGTCCTCAAACCTAGGAACAGAAAAACATGAACTATCCAATCAAACCTGAATAGCCACAAACATTAAAAACATTAAAATAAAACAAAAAACACTTACAATTTTAGGTTCAAAAATTCAAAAGAAACAAAGTACCCTTTTAATAGGATTACAAAAAACTGACTCTGCTAAAATATAGGACACACGTTGCCGACTATTTCAACTAATGGTTATTATCACTCTAATAGAATTGACTCAAACTAAACCCATATTAATAGGTCAATTATTACAATCGTGCAATGGAATATTACTACTTATGAATTAAATTGTACTATAAGATAATTTACATTTTGCATCCACCAATCTGTTTAAGCTTCTGTAATTTACATAGTTAGTATACCAAGATAATAGAATCATAAGTGTTGTTAACAACCGATTAAATAATCCAGTGGTCTGACCAAATTATCATATGTGTCTACATGTTAGTGTGGTTTCTGGTGTTGGATATCGGACTACGAGATAACATTCATTACTTTTATTATCTCGAATTATCATCTGAGTCTACATGTTAGTGTTCTGTATATGTATAAAATAGTTAACACAATTTTTTTTCATATGACTGAATCTCTTCATCTATTATCCTTAGAACTACATAGAACAAAACATCCAAGAAACGCAGACACATAAGTCCTCAAACCTAGGAACAGAAAAACATGAACTATCCAATCAAACCTGAATAGCCACAAACATAAAAAAACATTAAAATAAAACAAAAAACACTTACAATTTTAGGTTCAAAAATTCAAAAGAAACAAAGTACCCTTTTAATAGGATTACAAAAAACTGACTCTGCTAAAATATAGGACACACGTTGCCGACTATTTCAACTAATGGTTATTATCACTCTAATAGAATTGACTCAAACTAAACCCATATTAATAGGTCAATTATTACAATCGTGCAATGGAATATTACTACTTATGAATTAAATTGTACTATAAGATAATTTACATTTTGCATCCACCAATCTGTTTAAGCTTCTGTAATTTACATAGTTAGTATATCAAGATAATAGAATCATAAGTGTTGTTAACAACCGATTAAATAATCCAGTGGTCTGACCAAATTATCATATGTGTCTACATGTTAGTGTGGTTTCTGGTGTTGGATATCGGACCACGAGATAACATTCATTACTTTTATTATCTCGAATTATCATCTGAGTCTACATGTTAGTGTTCTGTATATGTATAAAATAGTTAACACAATTTTTTTTCATATGACTGAATCTCTTCATCTATTATCCTTAGAACTACATAGAACAAAACATCCAAGAAACGCAGACACATAAGTCCTCAAACCTAGGAACAGAAAAACATGAACTATCCAATCAAACCTGAATAGCCACAAACATAAAAAACATTAAAATAAAACAAAAAACACTTACAATTTTAGGTTCAAAAATTCAAAAGAAACAAAGTACCCTTTTAATAGGATTACAAAAAAATGACTCTGCTAAAATATAGGAAACACGTTGCCGACTATTTCAACTAATGGTTATTATCACTCTAATAGAATTGACTCAAACTAAACCCATATTAATAGGTCAATTATTACTAAGTAATACAAACTACTTAACATTCTTAATATTAAAAAAAAAACTCAAATCATTATTCAGTTTCCTAGAAAACCCTAAAATCAAGAAAATAAGTTATTGAGTTTTCAAGAGAGAGAATTTCACCTTGTTAGCTGGAGAGGGAGATAAAAATAGAAAGTTTTTCTTAATCCCAATAGGTGAAGACAAATAACAAGAATTATTTGTGTTTTTTTCTAAAACCAATTTTTAAATAATATAACAAAATATAGAGATATTTAATTTGATTCAATCTGATTTTAAAAAGAGAAAAGATATACTAACGCTTTTTTTAACACTTACATCGTATATGTACACACTGATTTTATATTTTAATAATTTAATTTAATTTGATATTTGTGCATGGTTTTTTCCTTGGTTGTTTATCTTGTATGCAGATGGTGTACTAGCACACCTTTTTTATTTTTTAAAAACAAAAAAAAATTCTCTTTCCACCCCATGAGCTTTTCCCGCATTCCATAAAATCTTATATTTGCCCTTTGTGTTTTCGAAGATGTTCATCCGAAAGCACTTTTTTTCACTTTCGTTAACACCTTTCGTAGATGCATCTACGGAAGTTTTCCACGTGTATAACTACGGAATAAACTGGTTTTCAACCGACACAGAACCTCAACAGAAAAAACAACATTCATTCATAAATTAAATTCGGTTCGGCATTACATCGATAAGTTTAACAGAAAAATAAATGTTATAACATGGTCTATTGAATTTTTGAAATTATACATTTTTCAGGAGGAGATTGAGTTATATAGTGGCGTAGATATCCAACCTTTAAAGATGGAGGATTTGTTGTATGCCTTAAAAGAGGTATATCAATTGTTCTTTTTCTTTTATGAATTGAAGTTGTTGTAAAAATTTCAAAAATTAATTGGTTTTCTTATTTATAGGTTCGGGCTAGTTTCGAGCTTGATTCATCCAATATGGATCAAATGCTCAAATGGAATGAGAAAATTGGAGGAGGTGCAGAAAAGTCTAAAGTACAGAGACACGTGAATTTTCCTCTAAATATCTAGGCTAACAATTACATCTAGGTTCCAAAACATTGATAAACTTTCCAAATTGCTCTTTTATAGCAACATTAGACCGATCTACTTGGTAGCACTTCAAAGCTTAACCCATTTTTCAATCGTGCAATGGAATATTACTACTTATGAATTAAATTGTACAATAAGATAATTTACATTTTGCATCCACCAATCTGTTTAAGCTTCTGTAATTTACATAGTTAGTATACCAAGATAATAGAATCATAAGTGTTGTTAACAACCGATTAAATAATCCAGTGGTCTGACCAAATTATCATATGTGTCTACATGTTAGTGTGGTTTTTGGTGTTGGATATCGTACCACGAGATAACATTCATTACTTTTATTATCTCGAATTATCATCTGAGTCTACATGTTAGTGTTCTGTATATGTATAAAATAGTTAACACATTTTTTTTTCATATGACTGAATCTCTTCATCTATTATCCTTAGAACTACATAGAACAAAACATCAAAGAAACGGAGACACATAAGTCCTCAAACCTAGGAACAGAAAAACATGAACTATCCAATCAAACCTGAATAGCCACAAACATAAAAAACATTAAAATAAAACAAAAAACACTTACAATTTTAGGTTCACAAATTCAAAAGAAACAAAGTACCCTTTTAATAGGATTACAAAAAATCGACTCTGCTAAAATATAGGACATACGTTGTCAACTATTTCAACTAATGGTTATTATCACTCTAATAGAATTGACTCAAACTAAACCCATATTAATAGGTCAATTATTACTAAGTAATACAAACTACTTAACATTCTTAATATAAAAAAAACTCAAATCAGTATTCAGTTTCCTAGAAAACCCTAAAATCAAGAAAATAAGTTATCGAGTTTTCAAGAGAGAGAATTTCACCTTGTTAGATGGAGAGGGAGATAAAAATAGAAAGTTTTTCTTAATCCAAATAGTTGGAAGACAAATAACAAGAATTATTTGTGTTGTTTTCTAAAACCAATTTTTAAATAATATAACCAAATATAGAGATATTTAATTTGATTCAATCTGATTTTAAAAAGAGAAAAGATATATTTACGCTTTTTTTAACACTTACATCGTATACGTACACACTGATTTTATATTTTAATAATTTAATTTAATTTGATATTTGTGCATGGTTTTTTCCTTTGTTGTTTATCGTGTATGCAGATGGTGTACTACCACACTTTAAAAAAAAAAAAGCCTCTTTCCACCCCATGAGGTTTTCCCGCATTCCATAAAGTTTCATTTTTGCCCTTTGTGTTTTCGAAGATGTTCATCCGAAAGCACTTTTTTTTTCCACTTTCGTTAACACCTTTCATAGATGCATCTACGAAAGTTTTCACGTGTATAACTACGGAATAAATTGGTTTTCAACCAACACAGAACCTCAACAGAAAAAACAACATTCATTCATAGATTAAATTCGGTTCGACATTACATCGATAAGTATAACAGAAAAATAAATGTTATAACATGGTCTATTGAATTTTTGATATTATACATTTTTCAGGAGGAATTGAGTTATATAGTGGCGTAGATATCCAACCTTTAAAGATGGAGGATTTGTTGTATGCCTTAAAAGTGGTATATCAATTGTTCTTTTTCTTTTATGAATTGAAGTTGTTGTAAAAATTTCAAAAATTAATTGGTTTTCTTATTTGTAGGTTCGGGCTAGTTTCGAGCTTGATTCATCCAATATGGATCAACTGCTCAAATGGAATGAGAAATTTGGAGGAGGTGCAGAAAAGTCTAAAGGACAGAGACACGTGAATTTTCCTCTAAATATCTAGGCTAACAATTACATCCAGGTTCCAAAACATTGATAAACTTTCCAAATTGCTCTTTTATAGCAACATTGGACTGATCTACTTGGTAGCACTTCAAAGTTTAACCCATTTTTCAATCGTGCGATGGAATATTACTACTTATGAATTAAATTGTACTTTATCATAACTCGAGGTGCAAGTTACTTGGAGAATATGAAGGGTATTTTTGAAATTGCACTACTGTAGATTTAAAGTGAAAACTGTTTAGACGACTCTAACCAATATCCTTGGGAATCGTGCAGTCTCAGAAAAAGCATTTTCAAAGGCATTGAGAATGTCATTTCAAATGTTGTAACATTGTCAACCATCAAAGATTCTGAAAAGAGAAAAGTTGAACAAAAACACATCTCCTTCTATCAACATCTGCATTGACTGCATCTTTGTTACAAACAAGGTTTGGTTACAATCCAAGTAACTCCCCTTGTCCTTTAATAATCTGCCTCAACATCCTCATTTGCTGCATTTCAACATGAGTAAATGTTCTAGAGTTACTGGTGCTAAGAAGGTCCAGTTGCTGGAATCCAACAAGGATAAAAACAATGATCCAAAGAAAGTTAGGTTCAACATTACAACAAATGTTGGAACATCAATTGGAGCATTGTTGACACGAAAAACATCAGTGATAGAGATGAAATCCTTGAAGAAGAATAAAGTTCGTCTGCATAATTTAGATTCAGATGCTGATGAAGACTGGGTTAATTATATTGACTCAAGAGGGAGAATTGGATAACTGGAACTATTGTCTTGTTTGTGTACATATTCAAGTCTGTTTTTGTTTTGGGTAATTTTTTTTAAGAGTCCTATTGATTCTTCTCTTTTTGTTTCTTTTGTGTCATCTTCTCTTTGAAGAGTCTTCTTAGTTTGTTTCCCCTTTAAGATAAGTTTTGTTTTTTTCTTCAATCTAAGTCAGTTCTGCTTAGGGGAGTTGTTTTCCCTTGAGTTTGCTTGATGCTTCTTGTTTTGCGTCAAGTAATTGAATCAATTTTTATGTGTGTTTTGAATCAATTCTTGCCGGTTTAATTCCTCTTATGTCAGTTTCTTTTCCCTCAATTTTTGTCAATTTTTGGCTAAAAAGGGAGAGAAAAGGTGAGTGCGGGTCTTAGGTCCAGGTTAGGTCAAGTGTTGTTGCTTGTTCCATGAAACACTTTAGGGGGAGCATGATTTTCCATCATGTGAGTCTGTGTCTGTTCTTGCAGTTGTTTTGCAAGGATGTTTCATACGATGTTCTAACATATTGAGTCCGTGTTTGTATATTCTCTGAGTCTAAGTCCTTCTATTGTGTCTTGTGGTTTGAGTTATAAGCATAGTTGTGTCTTGTGCTCTGAGTTATCCAGGTTTGGAGTCTCGTCCCGTGGATTTTCACCTGGAAAGTCCAGGGTGGTAAATTAGGACAATGTTTGAGAGGGAGAGTTCCTTATCTTTTTCTCAGTGTGTTGTGTTTAAGGGGGTGTTCCTTATCTTCTTCCTCGTGCACAAAGTTTACATGATCAACATGTAGCTTGTGTTGGCTTTCTGTGGTTTTATTCCTCTTCCAGAGTTGTTTTGGTTTTTGGTTATTTTAGCCAAAAGCTGCCAAAGGGGGGGATTGTTAGTACCATGGTTTTGTGATTGGCAACTTTTACTAAAACATGGTTCTACTGATGTTGAGAAAGATGTTGTAACATCTGATCAACTGTCATAACAATTTTACTATTATAATTTTTTCAACCAGATGTCAAAGAAACATGTCATGACATCATATCTGGTGCAACAGGCTTGCATTATTGTGTGTGTAAATCTTTATAGATTTGATTTGATTTTGGAAGATTTCTTTGGATATATCTTAATATATTTGACAGGTCAATAAGATTTGCTTTGGAACAAGTTTGTATCTCCAGTTGTATAAAGGATTCTAATTTGGGCCTTGAGGCAATTTCGGAAAATTTGTATCGGTTTGTTCCAAGATTGAAGGAGATTGGTTGCACAATAGATGCATCACTCAGCTTGTGGATCCAGAAACTTCTAGACTCAGAATATCGAAGCCCATAGACTACAGAGGTGTATTTAAAAAAGAGAGAATGAAGTTTAGAGGAATTGATTTTTTGGTGAGAGAAAAGTGTTTATTGGTGTGGCTATTGTTTAGATTTTTCAATTCCCAGGGGTTGATGCTTATCTGGGTTGTTTAATTTTTGCAGGTAACAAATTCAAGAGGAGATGAAAAGATGTAAGTTGTCGCTTCAACTTTTATTTTTAATGTTTTGCTCCTGGTTGATATTGTTGATACTTTTTAATTATCATTTTTGGACAAATTGAGTTAGCGTTGTTTTGCTTCTGGTTTAATTTTAAAAGCATGTTCTTTCTATTTTGCAGGGTACCTTCAGGATGTGGTGTACAAATTGAGTGAATCATTCTCATAATTCCCAGTAACAAGTGGATGACATATGAAGAAGTAGCGAATTTTGGTAGTGATTTGGGGTCCAGCCGGTTTTTCTGTTAGTTTGTTGCTTTTGTTTCTTTTGATGTTAGTTTAATCTTGGTGCGTGGTGTTTGAAGTGTAGTGTTTAATCTTCTTTTTGATTTGTACTATTAGCACTTCTTATATATTTGTGTTCCAATCTATTTTGGCTTTATTCAAAAAAAAAATCTATGGCTCACACAACACTTCAACATTTGGTTTAAAATGAATTTTATTAATCAAAATTTGTTTCAAATAAATTTTATTAAACAAAAGTTTGTTTCAAAATCAAAAGTACTCGTAGACCCTATAACTGCCAATTTAATAGGCTGTCATATTTTTCTTGAAGTTGTCTCTTACATGTCTATCAATTCTCAGTCGTTGCAAAATTTAAAGTGACATATCAATGTCATTCTGCACCAATCACTCTCACCAATCTCTTCACGAAAGAAATTGAAAGAGCTTAAACAAAGATGTAAAATATAAGTTAATACCGAATGATTTTGGTTATTCATATTATTAAATATTGAATATTTATTATATATTATTAAACATTGAATATTTATTATATATAATCAATCAGTTGTATGTAATATATATTTAACATAATGGGTTATATGTATTATATTCAAATTGGAAGATCACAAAACCAATATAATATATGTATTATATATATTTAAATATTGAATGAAATCTATTTATTTATGTTTCTTTTTAAAATATAAGTTACTCAAATTATTGAAATGCCTTTGGTTCAAATTCTTTAATTATTAAATATGTATTATATATTTAATACTATTATTAAATGATTATCTATTAAAAATATTGGAGTTATTGTATTCAATGTATAGTCAACGAGTGATTAAAGTTTGAAGAATATTTTCTCAACCCATAAAAAACCTAAAACAAACAAATATTCTCAAATTATCTTTTATAATTAAAAAAAATAGTTTTATAACAAATTTAAATAAATAATTGATAAATTGAAATATTATAAAAAAAGTAAGAAAATATAAATTTAAAAAATATTGATGACTTTAGATTGATTCTAAATAAAATGCTAACATAAATGGAATAATTTTCTTTTTAATATTTCATGGGTGCTAAATATAGATGTAAAAAATAATAAAGTTGGATAATTTATTTTATGTAAAAAAGTTATTAAATAGAGTTGGATCATTTAGTTTATATTAAAAAATTATTAAATAAAGGAATTACAAGTAGATTTAATTTTATATTTTTATACCGTTTTAATTCTAATCATTTAAGTGTAATTTAACTTATCAAAATGTGTCATAAAACTTTTTAGTGAAAAACAAAACTCCACTTTTCTATCCGTTTTTTTTTTTTTTTTTTAAATTCATGTTTTTACATATTGATCTTTCTTTTAGACAAAATAAAAGTGGTACCTATTTATGTCATAGAACTATATTATAGTATTTTTTTATATTTCACATATGCTCATTTTAGTAGTTAAAAGTTATTAAGTTGGATCAATTTTAAAATCTAACTTTTATAGAATTAAATAGATTGAACAAGACATTAGAAACTAGACATTAAAACAATAACTTAAATATTTATCACTAACAAATATTTTAAAAAAATATTAACTATTTATCATTCGTTACTTACAAAAATATGAAACATACAATTATTGACAACGAGTAATTAAATATAAGTAAAATATTTGTATTCATAAACATAACTAAATATAAGACACATATTTATTATTATTAAATAAAAAATTTGAAATAATTTGACAAATATTTGTTGTACTATTTTTAAATTGATGATTTTGGATCTATAATTTTGAGTAATTTTGAAAGTTTCATAATTTTTTTTTTTAATTTGATATTAGTTATTCTTTATTTCATAATAATTTAATAATAATATCATATTTTTGCATTAAAAATAGATATGTTTAAGAAACCGATAGTTTTGCATAAAATAATAAGATATTGAGATTATTATAAATAAAAAGAGTATATAAATCACCGTTCATAGTTGTATATATTTGTATATATATGTTCTAGGTTATAATAGCATTAGCATAAATTCATTTAAGAAAATCATATAGTTATTTATATGTTATCACAAAGTTTATCAAATTAATTTGAGGAGAGATATATTTACTCCAAGAGTAAGTGTTGAAGACTTACTCTAAATCTTAACCATTGATTTTCATTAATCTAACGGTTTTAATTAATCATTTAATCAAATTATTTTTGGAAATATTTTTCTATATAAAAAATTAATTAAAGCCGTTAGATTAATGAAAATCAATGATTAAGATTTGGAGTAAGTTTTCAACACTTACTCTTCGAGTAAATATATCCCTCCTCAATTAATTTTAGAAGAGAAATTTTTATTGTTGATGAAAACTTTTTTATATACGGGAAAAAATGTATTACTATCCAAAATTTTATATTTGATAAACAATATTATTTTCATAAACAGGAAAATATATATTGTTAATTTAAATATTTTTATAAACGAAAAAATATATTGCTGATAAAAATATTTTTATATAAAAAAATTGATATTTATGAATAAAAAATGATACACGAAAAAAAATTCAATCTAATTTAAAAAAATTTATATACGAAAAAATTTATTGTTAATTTAAATATTTTTTTAAAATTTTTATTTAAAATAAATATATTATGCAAATAAATTCGCGTAATAGATCACGACGCACGAGTTCGTTATTAGCGTAATTTAGAATATCATATTTTAGTTTTTCATTAATAGAAAAAAAGAAAAAAAAAGTAAAATAGATAAAAGTGGTTTTGCTTTCTAATATTTCTTCTTATTAGTGGCATCCTAGTTTCTAAATTTGCAAGTGCTTTCAAACGCGTGAAATGCTAAACGCCTAAACCTTACTAATAGGCATAGTAATAGCAATTAGCCCATTCATTTGTCTACAGAAAACAAGCCTACTAAGTAGGAGTAACAATTAGTGCTATATCCCTACTACATGGCAATTGCTGCATCTGACAGAAAAAAGCATTGATTTATTAAAAGTAATTAATGCTATTAGTTTAAAGTAATTATTAGTAACAAATTTCATGTTAAATTACTAGTATTATCCATGTGGTTAGTATCTTAGTAGCGACTAGCGAGGCTGAATCAGGGGCATATCAGTAATTTAGAAATAATGCACACCACCATGAAAGAATAGTACGGCTCTGCACAGTATAACAGATTTCCATTCCACCTTCTCTACACACTGCAACGATTTTCATTCCACCTTTTCTCCGCGCATTTAACTTTCTCTCCGCACTGCAAAGATTCCATTTAACAAAGTTTTTCATTCCATCAACTTTCTCGACTTTCACGCAAACCTCTGAACGGGTATTTCTCTATTTGATCTAAGTTCATATGATTGCGTTGATTAGTTTCTTTAATCAAAGTTAAAATTTCATACAAACATTGTTGCATTCAAGTATACATTTATTTCTCAAGATCGTGTGTTTTCTTGATGCTCGCACAAATTCGAAATCGTTTCTTTGGTTGAGTTTTTGTAGACAAATACGATTTTCTTACCACTTTTGGATTCATTTAATGCTATTGCAGAGGCAAACAAGACTAATCGACACATGGAGATGGATCCGGCAAAGAACGCAAAGATAGACTACTCAACTTTATGGGGAAGACTAATTTCTCATTGTAAAGAGGTATAATACTCTTGCTTCTCTATGGATCTGCTTTGTTTTTATTTCCTTCTGATTTTTGTTAAGAGTTTATAGTTTCTCTGTTTCCATTTTTATATCGTTATGCTTTTTTTATTCAATTTCTTTTTCCAAAATCAAAGTCATTCATTACATCAGATTCTTGTCTACTTCCATCACACATGCTCTTTCTTGTTGTTTGAACTTTAAACCCTTTTCATTTGCTACACCCATGTATGAAGCATAGAAACTGTTTGATGAAATGTTTGAGAGATGAATGAAACCTATTTTGAGTTTTCACATATAGAAGATACACCGACAATATAAATCAATTTTAGACGGTCAATCAATGAATATCGTATATTATGCCAAATCACATTTGTATTTTAAAATTATTTAAATATATGACATATTGTTGGTCTATCGTTAAATGACAATGTATATAGCGCATATTCATTAAACTCTTAAGTTAATATTAATAAAATGTGATTTGGATACTTAAAATTCTTTTATGATCTTTGCAATTTTAACTATAATTTAGACACTCCAGATAGAAGCTGACAATGCAAAGAGGGCAAAGTCTTTTCAAACAAAGAATAAGTTAGCTGAAAAGGAAAGAAGAAGATTTGATGAAAATTTGATGAAAAATATCAAGAATCCAAATGATATAGTAATTTCATTTCAAGATTTTCCATTCTTCTTAAGGTATTAACAATTTTTTAAAAACTTAATTAATATTTTATTTAAATTGCTAATTATATTTTATTTTAAAAAGTATGGTTAGTTATTATTAATTTACTTTGAATATTATATGTTAACAGTGATGATACAAAGAGTTTTATGATTGCTTCTAGTGGCATTCACCTTGATGCAAGCTTGGCAGAAGTTAGAAATTTGGCTCCCAAATCTCTTTTTGAGACACCGAGGATTTTGTTATTAGGCCCATCAGGTAATTTCTCTATTTTGTTTTTCAAATATTCTTTATACTGTTTTTCAAATATTTCTAAGTTGCATCAACACTCCGTGTTCAATAGCCTATTTTTATGACCTCAGTTACTTGTTGAAAAATAAATATAGGCTTCATTTAAACCGGCTAAATTTCAATTCTTGTCCTCTAATTTTGACAAGTGAATAGGAATATTAGGAAAACTTCTGTTGGAACTTATCTTTCACGCATTTCACTCGTGTTTTTTTGCTTAAGATTAAAACAATTTATGAGTACCAAATGTTAGAACAGTAACCATTTGCAAAAACACACTTTTTTAAAAAAAAAAATTTAAATGCTACATTATAAAGATAAAATATATACAAATATGAGAACTAGACCTGATCCAACAAAAAGTAAAAAAAAAAAACAAATGAAAGGAAAATGTTTGCCAAGGATATTCTCTTCATGGGAAATGTTGGGACCTTGCGATTGGGTGTTGTAAGTGACACCTTCTACTTTGGCTGCTTTTTCTTATTCTTGGAGTTAAAAGGAATACAATTAGTATTTATATCCTTAGCGGGTTTCAATTCTATTGAATAATTCAATAGCAATGTCATCAAGAACCACAAGGCAGTTCTCTTGAATAATAGCAATGTCATCAAGAACCACTTGTTTTAACCAGAGGCAGTGTCTTCCAAATCCACTATGGTTGAGTTAATTGGTATAACATTCAGATCTCTAACATCGAATGATGCATAGTCTAACTGTAGGTCATCAATTTTGAAAGTAATTCGGTTTGTAGACTTGCATCATGCTTCCCTATTATTAGTCTTTGCATTGATTTGCTCCATCCAAAGTTTGAAATTTGTTAGAAAAACTGGAGTTGCCTTGGTTTGATGTATATAGTCTTGCTGAATCTTCCCTGTTGATTTATGTTGTCGCTATATGTGACCTGAAGTACTAGGTCCTGCCTCTTGAGTACGATTGCCGCTGGAGTTGATGTTGAACTCTCCTTTATATACCCTTAACCTGTGTTCCTCCTGCTGTTGTGCAGGCTCATTCTCCCTACTTAGCCCCCCACTAACATTTTTATTATGACCCGTACCTGCATTTTGTATTGAATTTGCATTTGTGAATGATTTATCTTGCTCTGTCTTGGTTCCTTCATGTTAATTTGAACCCATTGTTTCCTTTCCTGTTTCTTTTTTTATTATTCCTTTTGGGTGCTCTGCATTTGGAACCCCGTCCACGCTTCTATACGACCTCATAGTTATAATTGTTGAAATTATGCCCTATTGTCATACAGCTACAACAGAAAGTCCTCCAAATTTCTCAATCCATTTGAGCAGTTGATCCACATATTGGATGAGTCAAGCTCGAAACTACCCCAAATCTACAAATAAATTTTTTTACAACAATTTCAATTCATAAAAGAAAAAGAACAATTGATATACCTCTTTTAAAGGCATGCAACAAATCCTCCATCTTTAAAGAGGTGTGCTAGTACACCATCTGCATACACGATAAACAATAAAGGAAAAAACCATGCCCAAATATCAAAGTAAATTGAATTATTAAAAAATAAAATCAGTGCGTACATGTACGATGTAAGTGTTAAAAAAAGTGTAATATATCTTTTCTATTTTTAAAAATTAGATTGAATTAAATTAGTTACTTCTATATTTGGTTATATTAATTAAAAATTGGTTTTAGAAAAAAACACAAATAATTCTTGTTATTTGTTTCATAGAAAAACATAGTTTTCAATAACAGCTAGATTCAAATGATATGCTTCATGAAACAGTTTACTCTCCTCATATATATATATATATATATATATATATATATATATATATATATATATATATATATATATATATCTTCCACCTAAAACTTTCCATTTTTAACTCTCTCTCCAGCTAACAAAGTGAAATTCTCTCTCTTGAAAACTCAATAACTTATTTTTTTTCCTTGATTTTAGGATTTTTCAGGAAACTGAATAACTGATTTGAGTTTTTTTTTTTTATATTAAGAATGTTAAGTAGTTTCTATTACTTAGTAATAATTGACCTATTAGTATGAGTTTAGTTTGAGTTAATTCTATTAGAGTGATAATAGCCATTAGTTGAGATAGTCGGCAATGTGTGTCTTATATTTTAGCAGAGTCAGTTTTTTGTAAGCCTATTAAAAGAGTACTTTGAATTCATTAAAAAAATCATCTTATGGTGCTAATCACAACAAAAAAGGTTGTTTTGTTTGTGTTTAATTTCAGGGATCAACTCAAAATTGTTTTTTTTTTGAATTTTTGAACCTAAAATTGTAAGTGTTTTTTGGTTTTATTTTAATGTTTTTTATGTTTGTGGTTATTAAGATTTGATTGGGTAGTTCATGTTTTTCTGTTACTAGGTTTTGAGGACTTATGTATCTGTTTCTTATGTTTTGTTCTATGTAGTCCTCAGGATAATAGATGAAGAGATTCAGTCATATGAAAAAAAAATTGTGTTAGCTTTTTTATACCTATATACAACACTAACACGTAGACTTAGATGATAGTTCGATATAATAAATGTAATTGAATGAACCTGTGGTCCGATATCCAACACCAGAAACCACACTCACATGTAGAGACATATGATAATTTGGTCAGTTGCAATTCACATTACGATCTACTATGTAGTTTTAAGGATAACAGTAGATTACATAAACTACAAGTCTGAGTAGATTACATAAACTACAAGTCTGACCAAATTATCATATGTGTCTACATGTTAGTGTGATTTCTGGTGTTGGATATCGGACCACGGGATTACATTCAATTATTTTTATTATCTCGATTATCATCTAATCATCTAAGTCTACGTGTTAGTATTGTGTATAGCTATAAAATAGATAGCACAATTTTGTTTTTTATATGACTGAATCTCTCCATCTATTATTCTTAGTACTACATAGAACAAAACATTCAAGAAACGCAGACACATTAGTCCCAAAACCTAAGAACATAAAAACATGAACTATCCAATCAGAACTTAATAGCCACAAACATAAAAAAAACAATAAAACAAAACAAAAAAAACTTACAATTTTAGGTTCAAAAATTAAAAAAGAACAATTTTGAGTTGATCTCTGAAATTAAACACAAACAAAACAACCCTTCTTTGTTGAGATTAACACCAAAAGGATGATTTTATTAATGAATTCAAAGTACCTTTTTATACGATTACAAAAAACTGACTCTCCTAAAATATAGGACACACGTTGCCCACTATTTCAATAATGACTATTATTGATCTAATAGAATTGACTCAAACTAAACCTATATTAATATTAATAGATCAATTATTACTAAGTAATACAAATTACTTAACATTCTTAATATAAAAAAAAAACTCAAATCATTATTCAGTTTCCTAGAAAACCATAAAATCAAGAAAATAAATTATCGAGTTTTCAAGAGAGAATTTCACCTTATTAGCCAGAGAGAGATAAAAATGGAAAGTTTTTCTTAATCCAAATAGGTGGAATATATATATATATATATATATATATATATATATATATATATATATATATATATATATATATATATATATATATATATATATATATATATATATATATATATGAGAGAAGAGAGTAGAGTAAACTGTTTCATGAAGCATATGATTTGAATCTATCTGTTATTGAAAACTATGTAAAAGAAATATTTGTGTTTTTTTTCTAAAACAAATTTTTAATTAATATAATCAAATATAGAGATAATTAATTTGATTCAATCTGATTTTTATAAAGAGAAAAGATATACTCACTTTTTTTAACACTTACATCGTACATGTACACACTGATTTTATATTTTAATAATTTAATTTGATATTTGTGCATGATTTTTTTCTTTGTTGTTTATCATGTATGCAGATGGTGTACTAGCTCACCTCTTTTTTTTTTTTTTTTAAATTTTTTTTCTTTCCTACCCCATGAGCTTTTCCCGCATTCCATGAAATTTCATTTTTGTCTTTTCTATTTTCGAAGATGTTCATCCGAAAGCATTTATTTTTCATTTTCGTTAACACCTTTCGTAGATGCATCTACGAAAGTTTCCCACGTGTATAACTACGGAATAAACTGGTTTTCAACCAACACAGAACCTCAACACAAAAAACAACATTCATTCATTGATTAAATTCGGTTAGGCATTACATCGATAAGTTCAATGGAAAAATAAATGTTACATATCAATAGTCCGGTGGACGCTTGCACAACTCCAAGATTTGCTCGATTGTTCTTTTGACCGTTGCAACGAAATCGAGTGGGATCTTCTCGCCGAAACCTTCATAAGTTCGCCACATCACAAAATCATCCGTTCGGTTCTTGAGCTCAAATTTGTTGTAAAAGACGTTACCTCCGCCGTCGAGTGAAGGTGACCGATACTCGAGCTTCAAAACTTTTCGGTTGCCACTGTAAGGGAGGCGGTATTCGCATTGATCAATGATGTCGGCGAGCGAAGTGTACTCGTGAATTTTGATCGTCTGCCTGGGAGTTACGTCGTCGGAGTATGAGACATTTGCGACCTTCCAACGGATGTTGTATTCATATTTAGACATTTTGGTGTTTGTGTGAAATCTAACATTAGAAGGAAACATAGACTTATAGAAAACCTAGGTGAATATGGACTACGCATATTTTGTGGTAGTAGGTTCCGTAAATATATCTACGGAATGCTGTTAGATATTATCTTTCTGTAGATGAACCTTCGAAAGTTTCCTTTGTTTTTCAAGTTTATAGCCTTCCGTAGGTACGTCTACGGAAGTTTGCCTATCATTTTTTTGGCAGAACATAAGCAAACTGATATATAGAGAATTAGACAAAACAGAATTATAATACACTGTTGCCATTTCAAAAATTAATTATATTGCAATGTTAAATAGTTAATACATTACAATTTGAAAGGAGTAAATACATCGAAACAATCGTCACTGGCTAAATTTATTGTTGGTTCTAATTTGGACTTTTCCTTTTCGATTTTGTTCAATCTTTCGAACTCATGCATCCTATGCACAAAAAGATCCAACCACGTCTCAACAACTTCGGTATGATGAAGGGTCCATTCCGGTGACGTAGTTGGTATGAGACACACCGGTTTCAAGTACACTTGCA
The DNA here is from genome assembly GCF_029867415.1 of Vicia villosa. Taxonomy (NCBI): domain Eukaryota; kingdom Viridiplantae; phylum Streptophyta; class Magnoliopsida; order Fabales; family Fabaceae; genus Vicia; species Vicia villosa. The sequence continues at coordinate 168,223,808 of NC_081183.1, read as the reverse complement.
CAAAGTGTCTTGCTTTAGAAAGCCACCATTTCACATTGTAATTGATTAAATATCGGTAGTAACTACATTTGAACTACTAATTAATAACATATTTTTATTCTAGTATTAGATGAGATTTAAAAGCTTTTGATTCTATATAATATAATTCATATGATGTTTCAGAATTTTATCAGGAAGCTGTGTCCAAGGCCATTGCTAAGCATTTTGATGCCAGATTACTCATCGTGGATTTACTTTCATTTTCTGCTGTATGTGTTTTGATATACTCTTTTTTGTTGTATACTGAAATTTTATTTTTCTCTTATATATATACAAATATCTATGAACTTCACCTCCTTACAAATTTATTGAATGCTCTAATTATCGTACAAGTTTTCTCTTTGGGGCACTACTATAAAGGAAGCCGAATCTTCTAAAAGAAATTCCAAGAAAAAAATAAGATTAGAAACACATTTCTTTGAAGCAGGTATGTTCTGTTCCTCCAAAAATAGGTAGTATTTGCTAATCATGTTACTTATCATATTATTTTTTATTTTTTATGACGCGATCATTATGTAATTTTTCAGGTTCTAGAGTATCATATCGGAATGTAATTGGTGTCAACGTACCAGGGTAAGAGGCTTAGATTTTAGGCATGATGATTATATATAGACGTGTGCAATTTTAAGCTAACACAATTATTTGAAATACACAGTACGATGAACTTTAGCTAGTTGGAAAATATTAATGAGAAAATAGAGAATGGTTGGAAAATGAAGACTTAATTGAAAAGTGTAGTCACTATTGAGGTGTTGTAATAGAGAAAATTGCAAACTGGGCTGGTGGCAAAATGGCGAGGCTATGCTAGATTAGTATTTATAAAAATATGATAGAGTTATGGTATGATTGGGATATAATTCTTAACTTCTCCCACACTAACTACCAAACCAACCTTATATTCATTCGTCTCAACTTTGATAAAGTCATTTTATAACAATATTTTAAGTAGGTGGTTTGAATTAAAGTTGGTCTAACTCATCTTTACAAAACCAACTTGTAAGATGATATTGATATATTAAGGGTAAGATGGTGATATATTTAGTGTAATTGGATGTTAAATACTTTATAAGTTAGAAGACCTATAAACTTAATACCTTAAAATTATTTTGAGTTAGTATATGGTGTCCAACTCATTTGAAGTGATTGTTGAAAATGTGATGATCTCGGACCCTTATGACTTATCAAGTGATTGGTAACCTCCTCTATATAAACTCTTTAGAGACTCTATCCCCAATTAATAAGAGACTTGAGATTTTCTCAATACACTTCCTCATTCTCAACACTCTTTAGGTATGGTATGTGAATATAAATGGAGACGCCCCATGGTCCGATAAATAGCTTTGATATCATATCAAAATTAAAGTTGACCTAACTCATCCCTACCAAATTTACTTGTAAAATGAGAGGCGGTCCTCTTATAAACTTTTTAAAGACTCCATCGCATAGGACTTGAGATTTTTAAATAGTATTCATTAAGGCAGTTTGAGTATGATAACATTATTAGAGACACGCTATTGTATTATAAATTTGATTTGGACCATTGAGCTAATTAAGTGTTACTTCAAGTTAATTAATAAAGTAGTATAGTCTAAGGAAAGTTTTAGAACTGTGCAGAAAATGGTTGATAGTATAAAGAAATAGTATTTAAATGTATGTGCTAGATACAATTTCTCTCTATTATGGCAGGTCTAATTATTCTGGAGGCTTTGTTTTAAATTAATGGAAAGTCACTAAACATGGGAAAAATTCTTTCCTAGACATAGTTTTTTTCCTAAAAACAATTTTGTATTCCCTTCTAAAAAATATTGGTATTTTTATTTCCAATCTTAAGTTCCAAGAAATATATTTTGTATCCATGAAACAAAGACACTTAAGTCAAGTCCCATCTTATCTCGCTCTCTCACTTTCTTTTTCTTTCTGAATTGTATCTATTTGAATCAATTCTCACCATACTGTGTCAATCAACTCTCACTCTCTCTCTCTTTGTTGTTTCGCCATAGATCTATTTCAGCGTAGTTTTTTGAACTATATTTCATTTTGCATAGTGGAAGTAATTTATAATGATATCTAGAATCATTTGGCAGGGAACCTATAAATGGCTCTACCGGCTTAGTTCTACTTAACTTTGAAGATAATACGCGTGTAAAAGTTGGAGTTAAGTTCGACAAATATTTCCAAGGGGGAAATGACCTTGGAGGCATTTGTTAGGTGGGTTATGGTTATTTTTGTAAAGGTAATTTTCTATTTTTTGAATTTATAATTTGATTGCATATTGATTTAATTTGACTGTTTATTGACTTATAGTTTGATGGTGCAGCTCTATATTTACACTTGCTTGAAACTCCAAGTGAAAAAGATGATTTTCACAACAAAATCATGAACAATATATTTGAGTTTGCTTCCAATCAAGCTAAAAGAGGGTCACTCGTTGTGCTCCTTCAAAACTTAGAGAAGGCTCTGCAGGGAGAATGGCATGTATTGGAGAATGTTGTTGAAAATTTGCCATCTAACGTTGTGTTAATTGCTTCTCACACAAAAGTTTTTGAAGAGAAGGTATTATTTATTGTGATACCTTTTTGAAGAATGCAGTTGAAAATTATGTTATGTATTTTATTGTGAATTTAGAAATGGTTAAAATCTAACTTTATTATATTTTTAGACTCAAACTAAGAAAAAACAAGGGCCATCACCATTTTTTTTACTCCAGGTAATACTATTCTCTAATAATACCTTGTTCATGTTAGAAAATGTTTTAAAATTATGTTATATACTAGTTTCCATGTTAGTCTCTGAAGGACCAAAATTCTTTGAAAAGAATGCTGAGTTGGTAGTTTAATTCCTTTTTGAATTATTCATTATTGTAAAAATGTTGTTGCTTTGCATAGGAAAAAATTAGTAGACAAATGGAAGAAAGCAACAATTCCATTGATGAATTTATGGATCAAATTGGTGGCCTTTTCCCTAATAAGTTCACTATACAGCTTCCTAAGGTGTTAAAGTTAAAGTATTGTTTAAAATAAAATTTGTTGCTGTTATTTGATACCTAATCTTACCTTATATTTGCAGGATCATACCTCTCTATCTAGTTCGAATCAGCAGTTGGAGCATCACGTTAGAAGTATAAATGCCCAATTAAATGCTGTCAGAGCATCACGTTAGAAGTATAAATGCTCAATTAAATGCTGTCACCATTAGCTCTGTGAGTTTTTCTATCTTTCTAAGTTGCAATTGAAACACATATTTCATGTTGGATGTGAGTTTTTCTATCTTTCTAAGTTGCAATTGAAACACATATTTCATGTTGGATGTGTTTTCAAATTTGAGAATATAATATTAGAAAATTACTACCTACAGTTACTCTATTATATAAGATTTGATGATCTATTTGGCCAAGACCAACTGTGATGCCAGAACTGACCCCCAAACCGGACTATACCAGTGGTGATAAGCAAAAAAAATTCCCACATTTAAATGATCTTGGCCAATGAATATAGTATAATGAAACTATAATTTTAAACTTACTAAGGATGATTGCTAATTAGTATTTTTAGTTTCATTGAAAAAAAAATACATTTACAAACTTACCTATCTCTTATTATGACTTGTCAGCTTTTCACAACAAAGAGATAGGTAAGTTTGTAAATGTATTTTTTTTCAATGAAATTAAAAATACTAATTAGCAATCATCGTTAGTAAGTGTAAAAATATAGTTTCATTATACTATATTCATTGGCCAAGATCATTTAAAGGTGAGATTTGATGTTTAGTAAGTGAAAAAATATAATTTCATTATACTATATTCATTGGCTAAGATCATTATACTATTTTATACCTATACACAACACTAACACGTAAATTCAGATGATAATTCAAGATAATAAAAGTAATTGAATGTAATCCCGTGTCCGATATCCAACACCAGAAACCACACTAACATGTAGTTACATATGATAATTTGGTCAAACCACTAGTTTATGTAATTTGCTGTTAGTGATTCTATTATCTTTGTATACTATGTAAATTGCAAAAACTTAAACAGATTGGTGGATGCAAAATGTAAATTATCATAAAGTACAATTTAATTCATTAGTAATATTCCATTGCACGATTGAAAAATGAGTTAAGCCTTGAAGTGCTACCAAGTAGATCAGTTCAATGCTGCTATAAAAGAGCAATTTAGAAAGTTTATCAATGTTTTGGAACCGGGATGCCATTGTTAGCCTATATATTTAGAGGAAATAATTCATGTGTCTCTGTCCTTTAGACTTTTCTGCATCTCCTCCAAATTTCTCATTCCATTTGAGTTTTGATCCATATTGGATGAGTCAAGCTCAAAACTAGCCCGAACCTACAAATAAGAAAACCAATTAATTTATGAAATTTTTACAACAACTTCAATTCATAAAAGAAAAAGAACAATTGATATACCTCTTTTAAGGCATGTAACAAATTCTCCATCTTAAAGGACGGATATCTATGCCACTATATAATTCAATTCCCTCCTGAAAAAAAAAGTATAATTTCAAAAATTCAATAGAACATGTTATTGTGGCTATAATATATTTACAACTAATTGTCTAATATTATGTAAGGATGATTTCTTATTGGTTAACAATTAATTAAAATTACTAAAAAGGTAAATCCTAATATATCCTGATGGTGGATATATATTTATTTCTAATATATCTTTTGCTCCATCACAAAAGCTTTCTCAAAACTTGCCAAGAGGGAGAAACTCAATTCTATTGATTTATGATTGTCATAGATAAAGGTATGTCTCTTTTATTTGATCTATTATTCCCTTATTCAATAATGTAATTGTTGACTTGCATGATTAATATTAAACTAACCTTTTTTTTCATTCCTCTAATCTCTCCCTAATAGGACAGTAGGCAGCCGCCACACACAAATCCTACCATGAAATTTACAATATTAGATTAGTTTCTAGACAAGCAAACAAAACAATCTTAAATAATCTTAGTAGCTAGATGAAAAAAAAACTAGAGATCACTTCCAGAGTAACCACTGGTTTTGTTAGCCAGTTCTTTTAGATTAACATCTATCGACAAATGCTCACTAGCTAATATCATCTTAAATATATTTTCACGGTTTGAAGCATCCGGAAAATTAATTAGCAATTTGTATATAATGTTGAAGAAAGACCATAAATTAGAATACAAATCTATAAAATAATATAGAAAACAGAAAGTTTAATCATATGTCAAAAGTATACTATAGGGTCAAAGTTAACTGGCTACACATAGCAGGTTTGAAAATCATTAGTAGCATTAAGGAAAATAAAAAACCTTCTTGGGAGCTCCTTAAAACAGCATCGTCAAGATCCCACAGCCTATTTGTGAGGACAAGGACAAGTACACGGTTGTTTTCTTTTGTGCGGAGACCGTCCCAACGGACAAAAAAAACTATCTTAGCTTCATAATTTGAATCATCTGCTCCCTCACGTCTCCCTAGCAAACTGTCCGCCTATCACAAATAACTGAACAATTAGCTTGAAGTAAAACTATTCATAATAGTTCTTTTCCTATTATAGAAAATCAATGCTTGCATAAGAGGGATAAAAAGGCCAATTTACATATAAATGAAGTTTTAATTTTAAAATAGAACTATAGAACCAACCTCATCAATAAAAATCACAATTGGTGCAATTTTGTGGGCTATCGAAAATAGTGCCTTCACAAACTTTTTTCAGATTCGTCAGACCATTGCAACAAACAAACTTAAGTTTAGTCATTAAATTAAAGGGCTTGGAAAACACCATTACTACCAAAATTGAAAGTAACCAACATAATTACTACCTTGGACATAATGCTGGAGGTTGAAATATTGATAAAATTTGTTCCAGCTTCAGTAGCTATTGCCTTTGCTAACATCGTTTTCCCAGTGCCAAGGGGACCAAAAATTAATATTCCCATGCATGGCTAAACTCAAATGTTAATTAAAGATGATATACTAAGAATATAGTTCATAAATATAACACTATCTTACTAAGCCGCCCTTTGCGAAACAACTCCGGCCTCTGAAGAGGAAGCATAATCAATTCTCTCAAAGTTTTCCAATATTAGAGTCACTTAACGATATTGGAGCATTAGAAAGCATGAACAATACTTTGAGAGAAATGATTATGCTTTCTCTTCAGAGGTCGGAGTTGTTTCGCAAAGGGCGGCTTAGTAAGGTAGTGTTATATTTATGAACTATATTCTTACTATATTATCTTTAATTAACATTTGAGTTTAGCCATGCAAGGGAATATTATTTATTGGTCCTTCATCATTATGTCCAAGGTAGTAATTATGTTGTAGTAATTATGTTGGTTACTTCCAATGTTGGTAGTAATAGTGTTTTCCAAACCCTTTAATTTAATGACTAAACTTAAGTTTGTATGTTGCAGTGGTCTGGCGAATCTAAAAAGTTTGTAAAGACACTATTTTCGATAGCCCACAAAATTGCACCAACTGTGATTTTTATTGATGAGGTTGGTTCTATAGTTCAATTTTAAAATAAAAACTTCATATATGTAAATTGGTCTTTTTTATCCCTCATATGCAAGCAATGATTTTCTATAATAGGAAAAGAACTATTATGAATAGTTTTACTTCAAGCTAATTGTTAAATTGCTCTGTTATTTGTGATAGGCGGACAATTTGCTAGGGAGACGTGAGGGAGCAGATGGCTCAAATTATGAAGTTAATTCTAACAAAATTAAGACATAGTTTTTTGTCCATTGGGACGATCTCCGCACAAAATCCTTGCCGCCACAAATAGGCCGTGGGATCTTGACGATCCTATTTTAAGGAGGCTCCAAAGAAGGTTTTTTATTTTCCTTAATACTACTAATGATTTTCAAACCTGCTAAGTGTAGCCCATTAACTTTGAACCTATAGTATACCTTTGACATATGATTAAACTTTCAGTTTTTCATATTATTTTATAGATTTGCATTCTAATTTATGGTCTTTATTCAACATTATATACAAATTGCTAATTAATTTTCCGGATGCTTCAAACCATGAAAATATACTTAAGATGATATTAGCTGGCGAGCATTTGTCGATGGATGTTGATCTAAAAGAACTAGCTAACAAAACCAGTGGTTACTCTGGAAGTGATCTCCAGTTTTTTTCTTCCATCTAGCTACTAAGATTGTTTTGTTTGCTTGTCTAGAAACTAATCTAATATTGTAAATTTCATGGTAGGATTTGTGTGTGGCGGCTGCCTACTGTCCTATTAGGGAGAGATTAGAGAAAGAAAAAAAAGGTTAGTTTAATATTAATCATGCAAGTTAACAATTACACAATTGAATAAGGGAATGATAGATCAATTCAAAGAGACATACCTTTATCCATGACAACCATAAATTAATAGAATTGAGTTTCTTGGCCTCTTTGAGAAAGCTTTTGTGATGGAGCAAAAGATATATTAGGAATAAATATATATCCACCATCAGGATATATTAGGAAATTACCTTTTTAGTAATTTTAATTAATTGTTAACCAATTAGAAATCATCCTTACATAATATTAGACTATCAATTGTAAATATACTATAGCCACACTAACATGTTCTATTGAATTTTTGAAATTATACATTTTTCAGGAGGGAATTGATTAGATAGTGGAGTAGATATCCGTCCTTTAGATGGAGGATATGTTCCATGCCTTAAAAGAGGGGTATCAATTGTTCTTTTTCTTTTATGAATTGAAGTTGTTGTAAAAAATTTATAAATTAATTGGTTTTCTTATTTGTAGGTTCGGGCTAGTTTCGAGCTTTACTCATCCAATATGGATCAACTGCTCAAATGGAATGAGAAATTTGGAGGAGGTGCAGAAAAGTCTACACATGAATTATTTCCTCTAAATATCTAGGCTAACAATGGCATCAAGGTTCCAAAATATTGATAAACTTTCCAAATTGCTCTTTTATAGCAACATTGGACCGATATACTTGGTAGCACTTCAAAGCTTAACCCATTTTTCAATCGTGCAATGCAATATTACTACTTATGAATTAAATTGTATTTTATGATAATTTACATTTTGCATCCACCAATCTCTTTAAGCTTATGCAATTTACATAGTTAGTATACCAACATAATAGAATCACAAGTGTTGTTAACAACAAATTACGTAATTCAGTGGTCTGACCAAATTATCATATGTGTCTACATGTTAGTGTGGTTTTTGGTGTTGGATATCAGACCACGGGATTACATTCAATTACTTTTTTATCTCGATTTATCATCAAAGTTTACGTGTTAGTGTTGTGTATAGGAATCAAATAGCTAACACAATTTTTTTTCATATGACTGAATCTCTTCATCTATTATCCTTAGAACTATATAGAATAAAACATCCATGAAACGCAAACACATAAGTCCTAAAAACCTAGGAACAGAAAAACATGAACTATCCCATCAAACCTTAATAGCCACAAACATAAAAAAACATTAAAATAAAACCAAAAAACACTTACAATTTTAGGTTCAAAAATTCAAAAGAACCAATTTTCAGTTGATCCCTGAAATTAAACACAAATAAAACAACTCTTTTTTGTTGAGATTAGCACCAGAAGGATGATTTTATTAATGAATTCAAAGTACCATTTTAATAGGCTTACAAAAAATTGACTCTCCTAAAATATAGGACACACGTTGCCCACTATCTCAACTAATGGCTATTATTACTCTAATAAAATTGACTCAAACTAAACCTATATTAATAGGTCAATTATTATTACTAAGTAATACAAACTACTTAACATTCTTAATATAATAAAAACTCAAATCACTTATTCAATTTCCTGGAAAACCCTAAAATCAAGAAAATAAGTTATTGAGTTTTCAAGAGAGAGAATTTCACCTTGTTAGCTGGAGAGAGAGATAAAAATGGAAAGTTTTTCTTAATCCAAGTAGGTGGAATATATATATATATATATATATATATATATATATATATATATATATATATATATATATATATATATATATATATATATATATATATATATATATATATATATATATATAGGAGAGATACATTTACTCAAAGAGTAAGTGTTGAACACTTACTACAAATCTTAACCATTGATTTTCATTAATCTAACGAGAGTAGAGTAGAGTAAACTATTTCATGAAGCATATGATTTGAATCTATCTGTTATTGAAAACTATGTTTTTCTAGGAAACAAATAACAAAAATTATTTGTGTTTTTTTCTAAAATCAATTTTTAATTAATATAACCAAATATAGAGATAATTAATTTGATTCAATCTGATTTTTAAAAAGAGAAAAGATATACTTATATTTTTTTTAACACTTACATCGTACATCTACACACTGACAGAACTTATCGTACTTACATCATACATAAACATGTACGTAGGTGACTCGTGACCGACAGAACTTAATAACACTTAAAAGAGACACACAACGAATGTATCTTTGGTGAACTCTATTATCGTAATAGAATTGTGTTCAACAACGTAGACAACAATGTAAAAAGATAGTTCAAAAGTAAATGAAAATAAGACAAAGTGTTCAAACGGAACAATGAAAAAATAAGGAAATTGCATTGAAGTTAAAATGGTGATTCACGTACATGAGCACTCTGGAAAACTTTAACTTCCTCGTGCTGGGAATGAAGTTTTTTACAAGTGATTTCAGTACAAGCAAACACCCGAAATCCCTCGTTGGAACTTCTATTTATAATACAGCTGCATAACTGCCTACACGCTATAATAACTGCAGGATAACTGCTCCTAGACTAAATATCTTGCTACACGATCTAAGTAACTGCTCCCACGTCTTTGGTGCCTGTTTTGTGTTGTCTACTCTTTTAGCAACCGCTGATATTTGAATTTTAAATGTCCCGCTCAGAATTCTATTTCGACGCCCTCTTCAAATGCATGACAACATTCAAAAACTTCTAAGTCCCAAGCTCTTGGCATGGTCGACAGAAGTCTTCGACCAATTTCATATGTTGTGTCGACTTTCCCTTTTTTTACCTTTCTTTGACCCCATTTCTCTTACAACTCTATTTTGTTAGGCACAATCCCTTAATTTATGGGCTCTTTCATTAATTCTGCTACCAAGGTACCTTAGTAATTTTTCATAGCAACAATAAAGTATATTTTTTTAATTAATATAATTGTGTAGTTGATTAATAACACAATTTTATATTTGTGTAATAAAATAAATTTTAAAAATAAATATATATTTTTAAAGTAATATTATTTTATTAAAAAAACCTGTTGACCATATAAATACGATAAATAATATATATGATGTAAGTATTAAGAGTAAGTTTTGGTGTCAAGGTAACATAGATCATATCTCTTTTATATAGTGATAAGATGAGAGAAAGTTTCTAGATTTCGAGCAGTAGAATACCTCGTAAGAATTTAACTGGAGAAAAGAGGATTGAGTAATTGCTTGCCTGCCTTCTTTTCATTATAAGATGGAAATATATGAAACATTACAATGACAAAGTTTTACTACTAATTGAAAATAGAATCTAGTAAATATCTAGCAAGATTTAGTTTAGCCAATGACCCCCTATATGTGCTTTATGAAATTCTTCCAAAACAACCTGTGAAAGAACAAGTGCGTGGTAGCCAAATACGGTTCTTAGTGTTCTTATGGCTTGTGACATAAGCTCCTTCAAACTACGATGGTCTGTGAGGATTATGAAAGGATGGCGAAGCAAGTACTATCACCACTTCTTTACTGCAGCGGTGATTGCAAAGAGCTCACGTACATACTGTCATACATAGATGCAGACATTATTTTGACACATGGATTTTCTAAAGAAAGGCTCTCATGCCTACCCCAGAATCCCAGATGCACCGGTTTTAAGTGTAAATGGAATGTAAAATTTTGTACACTACATTTTAACCACTCAACTCTTTTATTTTAAAAGAAATTAAAATACATTTTAAATAATTTAATGGTTGTGATAAATTAACGGTGTAAAATTGTTTTATATCGTCAGTATATTTTAATTAAATTTTAAATATATTTAATAAATAAAGAGATTAATTAGAATATACTGTCAATGTAAAATAATTTTACACCGTCATCTAATTAAAATGAATGATTTTAACATATAAATGTAAAAAAAAAATTATAATTAAATCATTTTAATAACTATTTCTTCCGTAATTCTCTTTTCTTGCGTGTTAAAATGTTTCATTCTAATTAGATGATAGTGTAAAATTATTTTATACTAAAATTGTATTCTAATTAATCTCTAAAATGAATGTAAAAATTATAATAGCTAAAGTTTAATAAATTGATGTTGATTTTAATCCTTTACAATAGTCTGATCTTGATGTCCCTTTCATCACAAGGCAAACACAATGCTTTTTAATTTTTTTTTTTAATAAAATTGTATATTTTGAATTCTCACGGAGAGATAATACGTTTAGAGTAAAATTAGCCACAGTTTTAAACCGTTGTCTACAATTTAAAATTTTGAAAAAAATATTAAATCACCTGAGCATTTTGATAAAATTGTGTGGTGAGTAATTTGAAAACAGCCGAAACACATTAATTAAGTATTTGGATAAGAAATTTAAAAATTACTTTTTTTTTTATCACAAATTTAAAAATTACTTAAATACATTAAATTAAGTTTGTAAACTAAAATTTGACTGTTAGAATTCTTTTTTCATGTGTTCCAATATATTAAAAATTAAAAAAAAAAATTCTACCGAAACTCTTTTGTCAAATATTTCAGTATATTAAAAATTAAAATTTAACTATCATCACTCTTTTGTCAAGTGTTTAGATAATTTAATGTAAGGGTACAAAAAATTTCAATTTCAAAAAAATTAATAATAAATAAAAAAGATATAATTGAAATATTTTGATAAATGTTGAAGTATAAGAATAAAAATAAAAGTACAAGGTAAAAAATTTCAAAGTTGGAGGAACCCGCCACAATGAGACAAGAGAAACTCTTAGTCTATACATCATCTTGATCATATTGATTTTATGGTACTAAAGAATATGTCTAAGTAGTTATTCATCATTTGATTTTAATTTTATTTTTAATTTTAAAATTGCAAATTTAAGAGATGTTAGTGCGTGAGGCTCTTTAGTTAGGAGAGAAAGAGAGAATAATAAAGGAAATAAGGATTATATTATTCACTTAAATTGTACAAATTAGGATACAACCTATGACTATTTATATAAAACCCTAATTGGGCTTGGGCTTACACAACTTGGATTACATTTTATATTATTCTATTAGATAATATTTGATATTATATTAATAATATCAATCTCATTAATATCTCAACAAATCTAATAATATCTCAACTCACCCCCAATAATCCAAGTTGTCGAACAACTCTAGTCATAGTCGAACTGAACTATTTCTAATTTCTTTCTCAAATTCAAGAATCTGTCGATCTTCAATCCTTTGGTGAAAATGTCGGCCAACTGTGCTTCACTTGAGCAATGCCTAACTTCAAGTTCACCTCGATTCACCTTCTCCCTTAAGAAGTGAAATATAGCTTCAATATGCTTACTCCTTCCATGCAGAATTGGATTCTTCACCAGATTTATGGCGGACTTGTTGTCGATATGCAACACAAACGGTTTCTTCTCTTCTACTTCCATTTTTTCAAGTAAAGTTCTGATCCAAATTGCTTGACATGTAGCATAGGATCCTGCTATATATTCTGCTTCACATAAAGACAATGCCACCACAGGTTACTTCTTCGAACACCATGAGATTTGGGCACCAAATGCTTGAAAGAAATATCCAGTTGTGCTTCTTCGATCTTCCTTATCTCCACACCAATCAACATCTGAAAAACAATTTACTATTGCTTCTTTTCCTTCAGAGTTTTGTCAAAATAGTATTCCACAGTTTATTGATCCTTTCAAATATCTCAGGATTCTTCTTGCAGCCTTCATATGTGACACCCTTAGTTCACTCATACCTCAAAGATCCAATAATTTGTTTGAACAAAGTTGCATCAACTTTGTATTCCTCTCCATACTTATCCAACTTCACATTTGGTTCGACGGATGAAGAGGCCGGATTCGAATCTTCCATTCTGAATTTCTTGAGAATGTCTTTGATATACTTCCTTTGATGTAGCATCATACCTTGCTTCGACACTTGAAATTCCATACCTAAGAACTAAGACAATTTTCCCAGATCCGACATTTAAAATTCTTTCATCTTCAGCTCTTTGAACTTCGACAAGTTCTTCAAGCTATTTCCAGTTACTAACAAGTCATCAACATACAAGCAGATGATTTTTATATCTTGTGCTACCACCTGAACATAGACACCATACTCAAATTTGCATTTTACAAATCCCAATTCGACTAAGTATGAGTCGATCTTCTTGTTCCATGCCCTAGGTGCCTGCTTGAGGCCATAGAGCGCTTTGTGCCACTTATATACTTTACTCGCTTCCTTCTGAATCACAAACCCTGAAGGTTGTGTGACATAGACCTCTTCGTCTAAGGGACCATTCGGAAATGCTGATTTCACATCTAAATGAAATATCGACCAGCCGTGGTTACATGCCAATGCTACCACTAGTCGAACAGTCTCCAGTCTTCCTACTGGAGAAAATACTTCAGAATAGTCAAGTCCTTCTCTTTGAAGAAACCCTCGAGCTACTAGCCTTTCTTTATATCTTGCTATCGACCCATCAGCATCGTGTTTCAATTTGAACACCCACACATCGATAGCCTTTGTATGTGTTGGCAATTCGACTAACTCCCATGTGTTATTTCTTTCGATTTGCTGTGACTCTTCAATCATAGCTAACTTCCAATGATTAATCTTCAAAGCTTCGCTATAGTTGATTGGTTCAGCGCCTGCAAGTAAAGCAAAATGAACAATTCTCCATATAGTGTGACTTTATCATCACCCATCACTTCATAATCATGAAGTCTTGTTGGACGAACTCTAGTTCTTTGAGTTCTTTGGCTTGTGCCAACTATATCCTCTTTGACTTCGACTGTGTCAGGAATGTTAGCAACTACTTCGACGTCGACCGCGTCTTCAATTGGATTTTCAGCAATTCCTTCGACTTCGATTTCAACTGTTTCTTCGCCGATGTCAGAGCTCAACAATGGCTTGCTAACTGAATTACTAAAATTCCAATTCCAGGAAGAATTTTCATCAATCGTAATATCTCGACTTAACACAATATTCTCATCTATTGGATTGAATAACCTGTATGCACCAGTCTTATGATATCCTATATAATCATAGGTTCACTCTTGTCATCAAGCTTCCTTCTTCTTGCATCAGGAACATGCTTGTGACACATAGAGCTAAACACCTTCAGATGACTTACCGATGGTCGTTTGTCATTCCATACTTCTTCGGGAACCTTATTCTTCAGCATCTTGGTAGGGCACCTGTTCAAGATATAAACTGCAGTCGAAACAGCTTCACCCCATAAAGATTTTGGCAAATTCTTCTACTTTAGCATGCATCTCTCCATATCCAATATGGTTCTATTTCTTCTTTCTGCAATTCCATTGTGTTGAGGCGTATAAGGAGCAGTTACCTCATGATCAACACCATGTTCTGCATAGAAATTTTTAAATACCTTAGATGTGTATTCGCCACCTCCATCTGTTCGCATAACTTTTACCTTCTTCTCACTCTGGTTTTTGACAAGTATATTGAACCTCTTAAAGATTTTGAATACCTCATCCTTTCGTTTGATCACATAAATCCACAATTTTTGACTAAACTCATCAACAAATGAAACAAAATATTTGTTTCCACCAAGAGTATGTTCTTCGAATGGTCCACGTACATCTGAATGTACCACTTCAAGTATGCAAGATGACCTCATTGGAATAGTCGAAACGAAAGAATTTCTTGATTGCTTTCCGACCAGACATCCTTCACAGAGTTTGTCGGGCATCTCAAGACTTGGAATACTAGTAACCATATCTTGAGTGATTAGTTGATTAAGTGATCGAAAATTCAAATGTCCAAACCTCAAATGCCATAACCAACTATCCTTGTGGTCGACAACAGTTTTAAGACATTGAACTTCTGTCGAACTGATCATAGTCTTAAACGTCCTATTCTTCGACAACGGGGACTTTAAGACCAAATTGTTCTGGGTGTCGAACAATTTATAAACTCTATCTTTCATGACAAGTGAGAAACCTCTTTCGACCAATTGTCTAACACTTCGTAAGTTTCACTTCATTCCAGGTACATAAAGCACATATTTGATCATGGCTTTTGCTTCATCGCTCATTTGAAAAAATATGTTGCCAGTACCTTCTGCTTGAAACAAAATATTACCAGCAAGTTTTACCCTGCTCTTCTTCGACTCGTCGAAATCTGCCAACCACACCTTTTGACCAGTCATGTGATTCGAGCAGCCTGAGTCGAGAAACCACATTTTGGATTCGACATGGTTATCTACAACTGCAGCCATAACCACCGTACCACCTTCAGAATCATCTGAATCTTGGCGTGTAAGTTTCGCTCCTTCGTCCTTGCCTTTTATCGATCCATTGTCTTTCTTGTACCAACAATGTTTGGACATGTGACCCCGCTTTTCACAATTATAAAAATGCACACCTTTACCTTTTTATCTTCTTTGTCCTTTCGATAGTTTCCTCCTCCCCCGTTCGAGGATTCAGAAGTTCTATCTTCATCCTGTTGCTTGTGGGGATTCGACCAAGGCTTCTTGCCTTGATTCTTGTCGAATTTGTCTTTGAATTTGTTGGAACCACCATTCTTTTTCCATGACTGAGCTTGCAATGCCTGTATCGAATTATGAGCTCCTTTCTTTTCAACAATCCTAATCTCATGTGCCTCTAACGAACCAACCAGATCCTCCAATTTTAGGTCTTCTACTTTGTTGGATTCTTGAATAGCTACGATAACGTGATCAAAGTGAGGGGTCAACGTACGCATTACCTTCTCAACTATCATCTTATCAGTTAGGGTTTCACCACAACCCTTCATGAGATGGACAGGTTTCTGCGCCTTCGACACATACTCTGCAACATTTTCGTCTTCTCCCATCAACAACAAATCATATTGTCGATGCAAGGTTTGCAACTTGACAACCTTGACTTTCTCACCTCCTTCATGATACTTCACCAGAATATCCCATGCCTCCTTTGCCAATTCAGCATGAGAAATCCTGTCGAAGTTCCCTGAATCTACCGCCGTCTGAATGCAATACGCAGCCTTGGAATATTTCTTCTTAACTTCGTTGTGGGCTGTTTTCTGTGCTTCGGTTGCATCTGCAGCCAACACAGGTACGCCAGTTGTAACCACTTCTAGGGTTTCATGGAAGCCAAACAAGGATTGCATCTGTTTCTTCCATCGGATCCAATTCTTGCCGTCAAGAGTTGGAAGAGAATTCGGAATGCCATTAGTACCATTCATCGTTGCAGCAATTGATTCACGTTTCCTAAAACAATAACCGGAAGCTCTGGATACCAATTTGTTAGTGCGTGAGGCTCTTTTAGTGAGGAGAGAAAGAGAGAATAATAAAGGAAATAAGGATTCTATTATTCACTTGAATTGTACAAATAAGGATACAACCTATGACTATTTATATACAACCCTAATTGGGCTTGGGCTTACACAACTTGGATTATATTTGATATCATTCTATTAGATTATATTTGATATAATATTAATAATATCAATCCCACTACTATCTCAACAAATCTAATAATATCTCAACAAGAGAGAATGGTGGTAATCATGCTAGCGAATATAAATAATGCGTACCATTTTATTCCTATTTCTTACTAACATAATTGCTGGAATGATTTTAGTTGTTAGGAAGTTAGTGGCTTTAGTAATAGTAACATTAGTATTTTAAGAAAATTTAATCTGCTATCTCAAAATTTGAATCTAACACCCCTAATATTTTTAAGAACTCTCCTCCATGGTGAAAAACGACGTTAAACAGTTGTTTGCACTGAAATTAAATACTAAATGTGTAAGTCTCAACACAATAATGCATGTTGGATTCAAGTAATAGAGACAGAAATTTGAACTTACTTGAGACGAATCGCTTGAATCTTCGCCATTCTCAGCCATGGCTTTGTCTTCTCCGAGCATTTTGTCTTCTTCCATGTAAGGTTACCAACTTTGAACCCTACGCTATTCACAGGGGAAAAAGGGATTACATATTTGGTTTTATTTCATTTTTCAATTAATGTACAAAGTGATAATCCAAGTTTACAAGTTCAGGATGCCACCTTGCAATTATTCCCATGCCCAGTCAGCCAAACATGGAATAGGAGCTTCTGAAAACAGAGTCTTTTATTTTATAAGGGTGGAATAACAAAAAAATACTTCAGTGGAGAAATCAAAACTCGCCGTAATGATAAGAAGATCGTATATTTAACCCTAATTTATATTATCATACTTTATTATTTATAATAATTTTGAAATCGATGTATTAAAATGTAGTTAGTTAAAATTTGAAGGATATGGAGGAATCCAGCTCATGCACCTTGTATATAGAAGTACTCTACTACCAGCTGAGTTACTCATTTGTGTAGTTATAATTATACAGGTTTATTACATATATTAATTAAACTGTATTTTATGGAGATGAAACAATTTTGAAATTGCTTTATTCATGACATTTCAACATCATTTTCCCCATGATTTGAAAACCATTTAAGCTTCGGTATCAAAAATAGAAAATTCCAACAGTTATTTCGACTGAAACATCAGCTTGAACTTTGAAATCGAAACGGTAGTCATGCTTTGCAACCACCTTTACTGTTGTCCTTGCATCTACAAGTGTCTCCATATACAAAGTGATGATTCTCTTGGAGTTTACGAACATCTTCAATGTCCTGTATGCAAATATAACATATCATATACAACAATGATATCATTGTATGGTTGCGGAGGCCAGGCTCCACCGAGTGAGAAATTATCATGTTTTAATGATAGTTTTGTACCACCAAGGCTATCTACTTTGAGTGCTCAATCTCTTTTAAATTTGACAACTGCATCTCAGAAAAACCATCAGCAGCGACTGCTTCCGTATCGTAATCTTTATCGCGGTCAAACTATTTTGCTCGATGACTTAGGTACTGTAGTTTTATAAAGAGTTAGTGAAAATCCGTAACCTATTTTTATACTTATTGAGATTGTGTCTTATACTACTCTAATGTTAATCGTCGAAAATAGTTAATTTCGGAAAATCAGCCATGTGGCTTAAACATGGGTTTCAGCCTTCTAGTAAGTCTCCATGTTGTCAAGGATTGATATTGTGTCTTATACTAATCTAATGTTAATCGTCAAAGACATTTAATTTCAGAAAATCACCCATGTGGCTTAAACGTGGGTTTCAGCCTCCTAGTAAGTCTCCATGTTGTCAAAAGTTTCAAACTGCAGAAAACCACTAAACCACGTTCATAAATGCTTCAAACCTACTAACTCCTTTTATTAAGAGTGCCTGTGTTACTGCTATATTGTTGTTGACGTTTCTCTAAATCACTTAACTTCTGAACTTAACAAAATATGTCCCTAGCATTTATCCTTCCGTCAAACTCGATAAGCTGTCAAATGATAGGTTTATACAAACCTTTTTGAGATTCTGGTGTGTCGAACAGATAGTGATCTTAATTTTGTAGATTTGTTCCTAAGACTCCTCCAAACCATGTTTACTACATGGTCAAACCACTTAGTCAACGTAGTTATTGTGTCGAAGCTTTCTATTGAATTGTTCTTGATCTTGACACTTAGCAATTTCCAACATAGATACTGACATCCTTGTTGACTTTTATTGACTTTTCTCAAGTTAGAATTTTTAGGCTAACATAATGTTATAATCTTTTCAAGCTTATGATAGTGCTAACTTTCATGATGTGCTTGCTGTAAACAATAACCAAAACACTTGAATGTTGAGAGAATTTTTATATCTTGTGAGGATCCCATCACTTATGATGTATTATTTGGTAAATTTTCTTGTTATTTGCCAAGGCATTCAAAGACTTGTTCATGATTGTCGTACTCCCTAAAGTTTAAAATGAGAAATTTCTTACAACGTTGCATGTTTTATTTTATTTTATTTTTTATCTTGTTTTGAGTCATGAGTTAAAATTTTGCTCGGAGTGTATAAGTTTAAGTGTGGGGGAATTTGATTAGTGCATTTTTACATATTTTTTACAACTTTGTACTTTTAAAGGTCTCTTAGGTTTAAGTGTTAGTTTATTTATTTTATTTGTTTTTGAAATAAACTGCAATTTGATGTTTGCTTGTTGTGCAAATCATAATTTGGGCTACGAGTATCAACTTGACGTATAAGAGTATGAGTTAGAGTGCTAAATGAAAAGCTAAAAGTTTAACGCTGATGCCAAAAGCTAACTCGAAGTGATGATTATTCAAATATTTTGGTTTTTGTATCAGACTTTTGGAAGAAAAATTTATTTTGTTTTATGTTAGACCATTTTATGTTTTCGAGCCTAGTACTCTTAAAGACCAATCCTTTACTATACTTATTCTCACTTAAGCCATTTTATGTATTATGTGTTTTTCTTAATAAATTTTCATCAATGAACTCATTATTTATTATATTATTTATATACTTTGTAATTCTCTATGTTAATATTGTGTATATTATTTATTTATTTTTTAAAAATATGGAGAATAGTGACCGATTTAGAGACTCATTAACAAGTATTAAATAAAACAAGACGGCCAGTCAATCACTAATGTCGGTCACTATTTTGGTCAAAAAAATTTCAGTCGTTGATCTTGTCGCCAAGAATTAGCGACTACTGCTTTACCAACCGAAAATCATTGGTTACTAATTCGATCACAAAAATAAAAAGTGACTGATTTTAAGACTTTAATGACCAAAAAGATGGTCACTAAAAGCGAACTTTCTAGTAATGGATCACAGAATTTAAAACACGTACTTGTTTGAAGTTT
Organism: Vicia villosa; assembly: GCF_029867415.1. Classification (NCBI taxonomy): domain Eukaryota; kingdom Viridiplantae; phylum Streptophyta; class Magnoliopsida; order Fabales; family Fabaceae; genus Vicia; species Vicia villosa. The sequence continues at coordinate 168,203,825 of NC_081183.1, read as the reverse complement.
TTCTCACATGGTCGACTAAACTTCCATTTCAATCCGTTGTTTCATCAATTCGTCCAAACTTGAGGTTTTTATTTATATCTTTAATTTCATTATTGTTATTCCTTTCATATTAATTTTATTTGTATTCTAATGCTTATTTCGAATTCTGATAGAATTGATAGGATTTAGTTTGATAGAATTTGGTTTCTTTGGGCATAATTGATAGATTATAGTTGGCTTAAATAGTTTTCTCGTTCCGATAAGTTAACGAGTTTTTGATTTTGATCCCTGAATTTTTTTTTTGTACATGTTCCCATTTGTCCATTTCTTGTTGGATTTGGTCTCATCAACCCTATCCCTCTAGCTCATTACTTTCTTTCCTTACCACTAAACCACATGTGTTATTTGTTTCTTATTTACAATGCATTGGTATATAATGGATGTTATCAGCAAATATTTTAGTTTAGTGATAGCAAATTGTCTTTTACATACTAACTTTAAGTTTGGTTTAAAATGTTAAATATAGTTAAATATTTTAACTATTTAGTATCTCAACTATCAAAATATTTTGTGTTGAAATTTTTTATATGAAGATTTTTAAAATATTTAAATATATTTTTAAAATATAATTGGATATTTCAACTATTATTATTTGAAATATTAATAGTTGACAAATTTAATAGTTAAAATATCTATTAATACCGAAATCTCTAATTTTAATTTATGTTATTTATTTTCTTGTCGTTTACTTTTTCCATATCATAAACACAAACCATTAACTTGTTTAAGATGACAAATCACTGCTACCCTATCTTTAAAACCACAAGTCTATGTGAATATAATAATTATAAAACTTACTTTTGTTGCTAACGCAACAATATGTCATGCACCATTTTCTTTGTCTGCAACATCTTTAAACCTTTGTGGTTCAGATTACCATAAATTTAATGCCAAAGATAAGCGTGTTTAGAGGCAATGTGAAGAATTACTTCAATGAGAGTAGTGACACTGGAGTGTTTATTGAAGAGAATAAACATATGGTTGAAGCTAATACTTGTGTATGCAACTAATCCTTTGTTAGGATGATAAATATTGCACATCTCATTTTTAGTACTTCGAGGTATAAAGTGTCGAAGGAAAAGCTGGAAGAATTAATTGAAGTTAGAGAAAAAGCAATGGCAACCAGGTTATCTCCAACCGACCTAGAGAATACACAACCAGGCTTTGCCAACGAGGAAGAGTTCGAAGTACTAAACATAGATTCTCTGGCAGATCACACAGATTGGAAAAGCCCGGTTGTTAGTGCTTAATGACACCACGCGGCAGTCAAATGTCTCCTCGATCACTTTCAAGGGCCATCAGGACAAACCAAAGCTTCGCACTAACGGTGGCCACCAGATCAACCATAACGATACATGTCGTACAGTCTCCTTGGTTTATTGCCACATACCTAAGGTACACTAGATCCGAGTGTAGGATCTTTCACACAAGCAATATACCCAAAACAGCCCTTAAGAATAAAGCAATCAAATCAAACAAGTGAAAACATTTTAAATGAATCCTAAACATATATATGGTTGAAGCTAATACTTGTGTATGCAACTAATCCTTTGTTAGGATGATAAATATTGCACATCTTATTTTTTTAGAATGGTGAGATCCTTTTCATGCTACCGCCCAAAATTCAATTAATTATTTCAAAGCTCAAAGAAATAATATACACCTTAAACGAGAAAAGTAGTGACATTAAATATTATCTGGACTTTGCCTTTTTCAGTTACTAACATCCGGGAGTTGTTTTTACATTTAACAAAGTGCTTATGTCATATTACTACGTTTAAGAACACATTTTTGTCTCCATTTATATGATTAGAGTACCCTAAATCCAAAAACCATGCCTAATTCCGTTTCCTTTATTAGAACCTCTTCTTCTTCATCATCATCTAATTATGCATAATTTGTTTCTTCGTTCCACTTAGGACATTCATATTGAAGATGTCTCAAATTATGACACAGAAAGCACCCCATTGAGTTCTTTGTGAAAGACTATCTCCCTTTTATGGGTTCTCTTTCATTGTTTACCCATTTAAAATTTTGTGTATGGATTACTAGAGAGCTTTAAAGCTCCTCAATGGTCATCTCTTTAGTATTCTCCGACTCTTCAATTGAAACCACTATAACAATGAATTTCTTTATCAACGTACAAAGAATTTTGTACACCAATTTTGATTCAGACTTAACCTCTCATCTGCTTCTCTTTTTGTTAGTCACATTCATTACGATGGAAAAATATCCAGTGTTGGTTTCTGCATCTATCAATTTCAGCACCTCAAACTCTCTTCTAAAAGAGTTTAACATTGAAATCTTCATGTGACTATTCCTCGTGCTTTTTTTCCAGGAAATTCCAAATGTGTGCTTATCCAAGACTTGTTTGAAGACTGACCTATCAAGTTTCCTACAAAAGATAATGCTTGGCATTGTGATAATTGAGTATGACATTTTATTGCAACTCTAATTGTTCTTTAGTAAGCACAATTGTTTCAATGAATTTCTGGTAACCAATTTTAATTATGGTTAGGAGATATTTGACAGAAGAAGACTCTCCATCAACACACTCAAATGATCATAACAAAAATCATCAAAATGAAGAACTTATGTTGAAAGTTTTCCGTCACTCATCTTATATATTTCTCTTTGTTTCTTAGCTAAATTGTAGCTTAATTTGTTTCATAAAGTCCAATGGGGGCTCTTATACTAGTTTTCACATATATAGAATATAATAGAAATTCAACCTGCCGATTTATTTATAGAACTAAGACTATTAAATAGTCAAAACAACTAGGTACAAGAAAATAACACATTCGAGAAATAGTCACACGACTATAAATAAATGAAAAATTACTTCCTAAAAGACTACGACAAATAAAAACAACAAGGCTATTATTCAACCTACAACAATAATTAAAAACAACAACAAATATATTTTCTTTGAAAAATTTAAATAAAAAGAAATGAAGAGAAAGGCTTTAAGTGTAACAATCAAAATCCAAGAACTGGTTTCCACGCGCCTTGAACAGAAGCATCATTAGGTTTCCTCGCGCCTTGAAAGAACTGGGTGTAGTAGGAAAGTATTTGCGTCCGAGTACCAGGCAAATATAACAAACCTTCCATTCTCTTTCTCAATTCTTCTGCAACAATTTCACTATGTAAAAGCTTTGAAAGGATTAGTACATTTTTCTATTGTTATATATTATAATTTATATAACTAGCAAAGGACCCGTGCGTTCGCACGGGTCACACAATGTCGATACAAATTTTAAATAAATTTTATTTAGTTATGGTTAAGAAATGTATAAATAAATATGTTCGAATTAAGAGAAAAAATATTTTAAATAATGATTGTCATATAAATATTAATTTAATTTATCATTTTATAGTAGTTGTCCGGATATACATAAAAACTATAGTTAAAAATATATGAGTAGATGGTGTAGTAAACTTCACCCAGACACGTATATAAAATCGATTATCTAACCACGCATTCGCACGGGTCGCGCAATATCGTTATAAATTGTAAATAAATATAGTATAGTGATGATTAAGAAAATATAATTTTGTAGAGAAAATATATTTTAGTAGAAAAATATATTTTAGTAGAAAAAATAAAGAAAATATTTAAGTAGTCATCTACCCGTGTGTTTGCACGGGTTGTGCAATTTCTTTATAAATAGTAAATAAATATAGTATAGTAATGGTTAAGAAATCTATATAAAAATATACAAATTAAGTAGTCTTGAGTCATTGAAAATGTATATTTTAATAAAAAATTAAATAAAATAATTAAGTAATCATCTACCAGTGCATTCCACGCAGGCCCGACCATTCTCCGGTGCAGCATGTTGCTGCAACACTGGCCCCCAATTTTTGAGGAGGCCCCAATATTACATGCTTAGTCACTTTTCTATATTTTATAATTTACAGTAATATCTATTTTTCTTTTAGTAATAACATTGAATGCATACTAATAAAGTATCAAATATTTGTGAGTGCATCAAAACACTTATAATGAATTAAATACATAGATGTCATTTTAAATATTGTGTGTTCAATTTTTAGAGAAAGCTAAAAATTGAGAAAAAGTGTATATTATTAACACACAAAAAAAAGACAAAGTGTATATATAATTTAGTTTGATTTAGTTACAAAAACATAAGTTATTGTTTTAAATAAAAATAAATTAATTAGTAGGTATTCTTTAAACTCTAGAGTTGTAGAGTGAGACAAAATTTCTATAGAAAAGATAAAATTCTATTAATTTTAATGTTTTATTACACTTTTCTTTTATCTTAATCATTAGAAAAATTAAGTTTTGTTTTATTTCAAAGCTCAATAATTAAACATTTTTTTGTCATTTTCACTCCAACTTAATAATACATTAATTCAAAAAATAAATAAATTTAATTTATCTTTTTATCATCATTTTAAATAAAATATAACTCAAACAAATTAACAATATTTTATAAAGGATTGACCTTAAATTCTGTGAGGTTCAATATTTTTTTCAATTAAAAAATAAATAGATTTTCAATTTATTTTTTCAAAAATATGTGTAAAATCATAATTTGTTTTTTAAGTATTTGTTATTTTATATATATTTTTAAAAAATAGGTATAAAATCATATTTTTAAAATTATATATTTTTAAATTTAACTCTATTTTATAAATAAGAACAGGGCCTCCAGATTGATTGGGTCGGCCCTGATTCCACGGGTTGCACAACATTGTTATGAATAGTAAATAAATATAGTATAGTGATGATTAAGAAATACATATAAAATATATATAAATTAAGTAGTCTTGGTCCATCTAAAATGCACATTTTAGTAGAAAAATAAAATAATTAAGTTGTCATCTACCCGTGCGTTCACACAGGTCGCGTAATATCGTTATAAATAGTAAATAAATATAATATAGTGATGGTTACAAAATATATACAAATTAATTAGTCTCGGCCCGTTTAAAATGTATATTTAAGTAGAAAATATAAATAAAAAAATTAAATAATCATCTACCCGTGTATTCACGGATAGAGTAGTATGAAGATTAATAAATGACTCTTATGGTATTTGAAATAAAAATTTGAATGATAATGAAATTAAAATTAAAACAATATATTAAAAATTAAAATTAAATCTTTCTATACATATTAAAAGTCATAATTTTTTTGGTTAAACATTTTTTGAATAAAAGTCATAGTTATTTTCCTTGGTCATATAAAAAAAACGTGTAAGGCAGTAATAATGATGAAGTCATTTAGTTTTGTTCATCCATTTTTAAAATAAAAAAAAAATTATAATTTTTTTCCTGATCATATAAAAAAAACGTGTAAGACAGTAATAAGGGTAAAGTCGTTTAACTTTAAAAAAAAATATTTGATAGATGTTAATTTTCTTATTATAATAGTAGAATTCAAAGCATACAAATAAATCGATATAGATTAAGGATAAAAAATTGATAATTTTGTTGTAATAATGTAATGTGAAAAAATTTTATTTTAAAAATTCCTAAGTTAATAATAATACTAACTTATTATTATTATTATTATTATTATTATTATTATTATTATTATTATTATTATTATTATTATTAAATAGTAAAAGACAATAGTAATAAATATTTATTATTAACATAATTGATTTTTATTCAAATAAAGGATATTAATAGTATATCATTATTAGTCACTTTACTCCATTAAAATATCATAGTTGACCATAAATATATAAATAATTTTTTTTTTGGATTTTGAATTCGGAGGTTAATTGGTTAGGATAATAAAAGTAATGGATTAATGTGGACTTGAAATATGGAGAGTCATGGTTGGAATATTGAAATACATTAATTAGAATACATAAATTAAAAATTAAATAAAGATTCTGTTTTTATTTGCAATACATTAGTTTAAAAAAATGATAGAATAATAGGTGAATTGGGACATAAATTGTAGGTGAATTGGAAAAATTGGAATATAGAGAATTCTAAAATAAAATAATATATATGTATTGGAAACAATAAAGTAGAAATAAATCAAATTATTAATTGAAATCAAATAGGTTAAATAGGGTGATATTTCATACATATATTATTAAACTCACATTAATACTAATTCAAATTAATTATTTAATTATTTTTTTATTAAATATATATAATAGTTTAATATTAAGTAGAATACAATTACTTTAACATTAATATATTATTAATTTTAATGTTAATATTGTTTTAAATTTTATAATAATATTAATATGATTTTATGAGTATTCAACAAAAAAAAAATACTGATCGATGGAATCAAAATTCAATTTCCGGAAAAAAAAATTGCTCCCTCTAAAACTTTGTTAAATGACTTTATTCCATTTACAATTTGTTATGATTTGTAGCATAGATCTATGTAAAGACAATGACGATTGTTTATTGGGAATTGACTCAGTGCATTAACTTCTCCATTATTTTATATTATCAATTGTTATCTTCACCATGATAAATACTAATAACATAGAATATATCATAAAGTATATGGTATAAATAACATAGGTAAAAGTGATAAAAGTGAATTGAAAGGATTGCTAAAATATTGATTTTAATCCACTTTAGTCAATTGTCTCTATCTCAATATGTAGTAGAAAGTAACTAATGAAAGAGTGCATATAAATTATTATTAAATAAATAAATAAAATAAAATATAATTATTAATTATAAAAAAATAATTAAAAAGAGATTTAAGTAGTCTGAGTTTGAGTGATTAATTATTTTGCATCGGTAACATAAGAACTTGCAAAGCGTGTCCGTTTCTTGTTTCTCCAATAAACTCAACACATGAACACCACAACTCTAATACTTATCATAATACCATTGAAATATCCTCATGCTCCCCTACTATGCATGCCTATACCGCCAATAAACAAAATAAAAATTAGTCATTCAACTTAAATATTGTCAATTCATTCAACAATTTCATCAAATATGTATCAAACATTTTGTTCATAACTTATGTGCAAGAATCAGATCCAATGTCTACTACTCAAGTAACCTGATTTAAATGATATCCAGAACAATGAACCTTATGTCACCAAAATAAAGAAAGTGATAAAAATGACAAACTTCAAATAAAGAGTAGATCTTGTTCTCACATTACTTTTGATTTTGAATGATGAACAATTACAAAAACTACAATGTCATGAAACCAATTAAAATAACTAAAACGAAATAATCAAAAACACAATTAAATAGAAGTTTGAATTAACTGATAAGTGTACTTGATGAAGCAGGAATACTGATAACGGTGGTTTATGTGAAGGAATGCTACATAGAAGTCAAAATCAGCGATGGCAGAGAGAGGATGAAAATTTAAGGTTAAAATATATTTGTTTTTGTTTTCTTCTCTTTGCAAACTTGAAACAAAACAATGGTGTATTTTTTGGGTTTTAAGCAAAGAAGGAGCAGTCAAGGTTAAGACTTTACTGTGGGAGAGAGGAAGAAGGAAAGAAAATTATTCATAATTGGAGACCATTGGCGGATCTTGTTGTTTTTTACGGTCACCAGTGGCGGCGAAAATGGAAGTTTGAAAAGCAATGCATTTGGATCTGGTAAGAGAAGCAACTATTGGTATGAAAAGATGCGAAGAAGAAAAAATGGAAGAAGCCAGAGAAATAGAAGAGAAAATGAGTCTGCCTTTAGGAAATAAAATTTGTGGAAAATGAATTAATCTCTTCATGAGAAATAAAATATGTGGAGAAGGAATTAATCTCTTCATGAGGGTTCTTCTGATAGAGACTACATTTTATTTGCATTGGAAAAATGTTGAACCTTTACAGAGAGATAATGAGAAGAAACCTTGGAATTTGGTTATGCAGATGAAACATGAGGGAGAGCCAACATAAATGCATTGGAATTGGAAGTTTTTTTAAAAAAATCTTATCACGTGATTGGAAGTTATCATATTCCAATAAAAAAATTTGCATTAAATTAGTTGTTGGAATGTAATAATTATTAGTTGTGTAATTACTCTCGGGGTATGTAAAACCATCTTAAATTGATTGTGATTAGGGTAATTAAGCGAATTTGGTGGTAATTGATTTTTATATATTAAAGTAGATTAAGTTCAATCGTTCCAACGAGTTCTCTGTAAATCGTGTATCTCTATTTCACCCGGCCAATATGTATTCTTTATTGCAGCGTCTCTCTAAAAATCTCATATTATTATTGTGTTTTTTTATAAAAAATATTAATTTTAAAGTTTGTAGTTTATAAAATAATAATAATAATAATAATATATTTTTAATATAATTAAAAATATATAAAAGTGAAATATAATAAAAATTTACATTTAAAAAATTCATAATATTAATAAATATATTACGAAACAATTAAATATTTTGCGAATCAACTAATCTTGTATACGGAAATAAAATAATTTAAAATTAAAAATAAATAAAAAGTACATAAACCATAACAAATAAAAAAGGAAAGAATAATAAATAAATAAATACAATAGAAATAAGAAATAGAAACAAAAATGATAAAAAAATTGAATTATTTCATAATTTTATTAAATTGAATAATTAAAAAATATAATTCAAAACATAAGTTAATGACAATTAATTATATTTTATTTAACAATAAATAAAGCAATTAGTGGGGAACAATAATAAGAAAAAAATACTAAATGAAATTGTGTTATATAAATGTTTTGTATGTTTCTAATTTAAAATATAAACAAATTGTTTTATTTGACTATTTAGTAACAATTTACATAAAAACATCAGTAAAATTAAAATAATGTAATATATTATAACATTGGATAAAAAATAAGTTATAAATTAATGTTATAATATTAATCTTTTAACCTTCCATTCTTTTCAATTCAACATCTTCAATAATTTTTTCAATAATATATTAATTTTATGTGCAATTCCTTTATCTATAAAATTGTATATAAGATCAAATAAAAGAAAATTAATAGAGAAAGAGTAGTAATACTAAAGTATTTCTACATTATTAGAAACATTAGCCTCAATTTAAAATATTAGAAGAAGAAAACATGCAGGAATAAAAAAACATATTAATGGAAGAAACAATATGAGTAATTAGTAAATAAAGTAATGGTGGTAATTTATAACCTTGAGTCTTTGTTCAATGTTCAAACCTCTTGAAGATCTTCACCAAAACTACTACTTCTTATAGGTGTTCATTCATTTTTTGTTTTAGAAAATTGTGAGATTTAAGTTGGGTCATTTGTTCACCATGTATCGAGTAGATCTCACATTGATAGATGGTGCACAAAACAATCGTTTGAAAATAGTAAGTATTTGAATGCATGACTATAAATTAAGAAAATTTCTTCATCCACCTCCTAACCTTCTTGCCCACTCTTGGTGAATTTACCACACTACCCCTTGTTTCGGAAGTTCATTTTCGAAAAGGTACTTTTTTTGTAAAAAAATGTGTTTTCGGAAATGTATCTCCGAAAACGTGTTTTTTTTAATATAAAATATTGATTTCGGAGATGCATCTCCGAAATAAAGTTACTTTTCAGAAAATGTGGTGTTTTCGGAAGTTCATCTCCGAACGCACCCCCCTTGAGGGAATTCGGAAATGAACCTCCGAATTTATGTCTGGACAGAAGAAAAATGAAAAACAACAACGATTCGCTTTATTTAATCGGGTGAAGATTACAACGATAATATTACTGAAAATTAAAGTTACATATTGTTGAACACGGGTAGGTGGGGATGAGTCAACATTTTGATAACGTCGTCCGCCGATCTTTGAAGTTTCGCGTCCAACTCGATCGGGCCTTTCGAAGAAAATCGGTCGAACGTTGTCCACAAAACCGCTAAATCTTCGTCGTTCTTGATCTCAAAAGGTGTGAACTTAATGCCTCCCTCGTCGTTAAGCGATGGCGAGCGGTACTCGAGCTTGACAACCTTTCGATTCTCGGGATAGTGCAAAAGCGTGTTGAGCGACGGTATCAACTCCGCAAACGGCGTGTCGCGCGAGAAGCGAAATTGGAACGGCATCGAGTAGCCGGTTTCAAAGTACATGAATGCTAGGTGGGGGTAGGTTTGTGTCATTTGTGTTTTGTGGTGTGAAGAGGATGTAGAAGAGTGTGTAGTATTTATAGACTTATTGGAGCATTGATGGCCCAACAAACCTTATCCTGTCTCAGGGGACTTTTCGGAAATGAACTTCCGAAAATAGGAGGCAGAGATGTATATTTCGGAAGTTCATTTTCGAATTATGTAGAAACAGACATAAGTTTTGCATTTTGTTGATTGCTTAGTGTGTTGTGTAAATTGAACAAATGGAAGGTACATTAAACATAAATTAGACAAAGATGGCATAAAACATACTTATATTATATATGTATTGAATCGGTCCGATTTTACATGATAAACAACAATACATACAAAAATGGTCATTACAAACCAAAAACGATCCGGAACGAACTAAAATTCACCGAACCAATCGGTGGATCCTAAGTCCAAAATAGGCACGTTCTTCGACCGCTCTCTGTTTTGCTCGCGCTCTTGGCTCATCATTTCTTCAAACTCCGCCATTCTTGAAACGAAAGGATCCGGCCAAGTCTCCGCCTCATTTGAACGATATGCGGTCCATTGACAACAAGTAGCCGGTATAGGACACCCCGGTTTCAAAAACACTTGGACGAAGTGCCGCGATCGTAGATACCCGATGCATATGATCCGGCCCGACGAGTCCAATGGCGGTCGACTATGAAGTGGAAAGAAAGTCTCACTTAGTCCAAACCTCGTCAAATCGACGCATACAATATCATATGCACTTGCTATTAGATGACCCATATCGGGGAATGACATCCACTTCGAGACCGGAGCGATACCGGTAAGTGATGGAACAAGTGAATCATGAATTTTCGCAAACTTTTCTTGATTTTCATATAGTCGGCCGTAGATGTCCCGATACGAAGTCAACTCTGCAATAAGTTCCCATCGGACTAAAGTGTGATTATTTTCCCCTTTACCGAGCAAACCCGCAACGGCCCGATATCCACAATTGTCGTCGCCTCCAACATCAACGATGTTATCGATATATTTGTGCATAAAAAGTGGCATCTCATCAATGTGGACAATGGGTGATTTTTTTATCGGCGGTGTGCGAGGTGGCTTCGAAATACGGGCACCTTTGTTACCACTACACTTGGACTTAGGTGTCTCATGAATTTCCGGGAACGATGCATCAACATGTTCAAAGTAGGAAGGAGATCGTTTTGTTGACGTGTCATCTTGTGTAATTTTGGACTTTTTCGGTGCACCTTTCGTCTTAACCGGTTGAGATGGCGGTTTCAAATCGGTGGTCTCCGGAAATGCGATCTTTCGCAATTGTTCTTTTATATGCATTTTTGTTGTGTCGTCCGCTTTAGCAAACTTCTCCATTATCACTTCCAACTCGTCGGAGATGGTGATTTTGGAGTCATTTTCTTTCGGCGGGTCAAAATAATCAAAACGAAGTTTCTTCCAATGGTCGGCTACCTCATCCATGCGTATGGGTGAATTCAACTTTTTCTTTTTTGCAAGTATACAAGCACATGGAAGGCCGTATGTCTTTCTAATGGTGCACCCACATAATGAACTATCCGTCCCCGTGGTCTCCGACCGCTTAGCTTCATGAAACAAAATATTCAAACCCGTTCGAGATATGTTGTAAATCAATTGGGAGAATAGAATTTGGCCCTTATACCGGTGTTCCATAACCGTCTTGCTCCGACCGAACGATGTTTGAATTTCATTGTGTTGATTTTGAAGCATTTGGTTGACGGTGTCCCATCCCCGACACAAATCCCCCTTGCTATCACCCAACCACCTCTTGAAGACCGCATGTGCGGATTCAACTTGGTTAGTCGTGGTGCAACCAAGATGTCTAACCCGATTTGTCCAAGCGCACACGACTTTTTCTCTAACTTTGTCAAGAATGGTGGATTCGACGTAATGACAAAAAGTCTTAATGGAACCACACAAAGACCTAAAGTGTACCAATTTCTCGGTATACACCTCTTCGGAGTATGCATCCAAAATTTCCCTCCATGCCGCCATTATCCTATCAACCACAACACCGACTTTGACAACTTTACCATTTTCATCCAGCCTATCTTTTGTCCCAACCGCAGGTTTCAACTTGCTTCTCACGTTGCAAGTTATGTGATACCGGCAAAGTAAAGCGGTAGATGTCGGGAAGACGATATCGACCGCATTCATCAAAGCATTGTCCCGATCGGTGACAATGACGTTTGGCATAACCTCTTGATCAACTAACAAAGACTTGCAAATTCCCAAGGCCCACGTAAAGTTGTCTTCTTTTTCACACTCCAAAAAAGCAAACCCCACCGAATAAGTCTTGTCCGTCGAGGTCACGCCGACTATCTCTAGAAGCGGAAGCCTATATTTGTTTGTCTTGTACGTCGAATCCATGACTAGAACGGTTGGAAATATGTTGAATAATTTGATACTTTAGGGATGAGTCCAAAAAATATCACGCACCGTAACTTTATCCTCGGAGGTTCGGAAGCTTGAAACATATTTGTTATCGCCTAGTAGTTTCAAAAGTTGTTGCATTTCCGACCGAGGGCCCATATTCAATACTTTGAGATTGTGCCGTTCATTGTAAACTTGCTTGATATTTGAAACGCTATCTGGATTCTTACGCTTCAAATCGGCAAGTATGTTGCGAGGCGCCACTTTGACTATCGTTAGGTTCGATATCACATTCCTCTCTTCGCGGGACAAACGACACGCCATTGGATGTCCGTGTAACTTGACATCCAAGGCATGATTATGAATTCCACAAATTACGGTTAACCGCCACAAATCATCAACCCTCCGAGTAGCACGCAACTTAAACGGACACCCGCACTTTCTCGATCCCGTGTCCTCGTGTTTTAGCACCCGGTTTGATTGGACATAACTACCACCCCGTTCGCAATTCAAAACAACGAAAGCTTTCCGCCTACTATTTCCGTTGTCTGACCTTAAAATAACAATTCCAAATCCATGTTTGTTAGCTTCCTTCCGAACCCAATCAATCAATTGTTCGCGACTACCGAAGCTCCGATCATTTGTAAAATATTGTCGAACATCGACCGCATTGATCATAGGAGTAACGTCAATAACCGGATCGTTATTAACGTTGACAATTTCCGGAACTAATACTCCATCGTCTCGCACAATGTTGTCCGGATGCACCATACCTAACAAATGAATAAATTAGCAAAATTGGCCAAAACTGTTTTTTTAACTGCCAGGGCATATTTCGGAAGTTCATTTCCGAAATTTATTAGGTAATATATTTCGAAAATGAACTTCCGAACCATATCAGTTTCAGCATAAAATTTATCAATCAATGTAGTGAAATAGGGGATGAAATGAGTGATGTTTACTTGAAATTGTAGCTTTCTATGCTCCCTTTAACGTGATCAACGGTTTGAAACTTGATTTTAGGGCGAAAAATGGATGGAGATTGATTGGGTTTTGGAGAGGGTTTTGAGATGTTTTGGAGAAAAATGATGAAATAATGAAGGAGGGAAATTTGTATATGCAGGAATATTTTCGGAAATGAACTTCCGAAAATATTCACGTTTTTAAATTTTTTTAACTTCGGAGATGCATCTCCGAAAACACCACTTTTTTGGTGTTTTCGGAGATGCATTTCCGAAGTTAAAAAAAAATTCAAAAAAAAAAATAACTTCGGAGATGAATCTCCGAAGCAGGGGCAGTTTTGGTTTTTCGCTGGGGGTGACCCCCATAGGGAGGTGGATAAAGAAATTTTCTTAATTAATTACAAGCATTTTAAATAAACAAAATAAATATAAACAACATTTAAGAAAGAACTATTTCTTTGGGAAAAAGAATTAATAGTACGATTAAAAGATAATCAGATGAGAATAATTTTAAAGGATGGTTATTGTTTGTGGGATAGTGTTGATAGTGGGATGGTAGTTGTATTAAATAAAAATAAAGAAAGTGGGGAGAGAGACTATTTAATTAAGTTGAAACAAGATAAAGCAGTGTTTTAAAAACCGGACCGGACATCAAACTGGTGAGGGTACTGAGTCACTGGTTTAATGGTCGAACCACTGAGTCACTGGTCGAACCGCATGACTAAACCGGGTTAAACCAGATAACTCGGTTGAATAGATCGGACGTTATAACAAAATTATATAGGTATAAAATCTGTCGAACCGGATGATTCAGTCTCTACAAAATATAACTAACACTTAAATTTTTTGAAAATCTTACAAGTTCATAAATCAAATTTAAATTTTGCACATAGGTATCACACACAATAGAATAGTACATAATTATAAAATATAATTGCAAACAAAAGTTTAATCGCAACATAATCTAATTGAATAATTTATAACAAAATAACTCCATTGTCTACTAAATTTAATTTCAACAAAATAACATATTCTAATCTACTTCTTCAATATCAAAATCAACCGCATCTACAACAATTTTTTATTTTTCTATTTTATTTTTTATTTTAATTTTTCATTAAAATAGTCAAAATTTAAATTTTCTAAAAAAATTAAAAAATGCATTTAAACCGCCGGTTCTCAAAAACCGTCGGTTTTAGCGGTTTACACCGGTTTTAGCGGTTTACACCGGTTTTGACCGGTTCACACCGGTTCAATGACATTCCCGATCCAGCTATTGAACCAGACCGGTTACCTGGCCGATTCCCGGTTCAACCGGTCCGACCGGCCGGTCCGGTTTTTAAAACACTGAAATGAAGAGAGGTGGGAGGTTTTAGAGGGAAATTTGAGGAATGATTATAATTTAGTATGATATAATATGATTTATTAAATAGTATAATTTATCTTTTATTAATTTTTAGGAGGAGGTGGTCAATTGATCAATAAAACGTTGTAAGTGGTTTATTGTATAATTTATGTTTGTCACGTATTTATTAATAAGTTGTAGGATTATAATTTAGTATGATATAATGAAACGTAGTGAGTGATTAATGTATAATTTATTTTTGTCACATATTTATTAATTTATATTATTTTTTTGTTATTTATTTATTAAATATTAAAATTTATTTTTTATTAAATTGATTGATTATTTAAGATAGATTTTGGCAGAAAAGTTTTTGAAAAAACAAGTTGTAAGATTATAATTTAGTATGATAATATAATTTATTAAATAGTACTACCTCCGTTCCTTTTTATAAGAGAAAATCCACTTTTTAGATTCATTGAATAATCAATGTATCTAGTCTATAAAGAGACCAAATACATTAGTTATTCAATGAACCTAAAAAATGACTTGTCTCTTATAAAAAGGAACGGAGGTAGTATAATTTATCATTTATTAATTTTTGGAAGGAGGTGGTCAATTGATCAATAAAACGTGGTGAATAGTTTATGTATAATTTATTTTTGTCACGTGTTTATTAATTTATATAATTTATTTTTGTTATTTATTTATTAAATAATATACTTTATTTTTTATTAAATTAAGTGATTATTTATAATAGATTTTGGCGGGAAAGTTTTGGAGGGAATAAGTTGTATGATTATAATTTAGTATATGATATGATGTTAGAAAAGTTTAATCAATGCTTCATAGGATTTTGTTATTTAAATCTATAACAATATATAAAGGCAAAACGTGGTTTTGGTGTAGCCTATTTTTCTTCTAATTATACCTTTTTTCATTTTTATTTTTAACTGCAAGCTCTCTTTACTAACTATTATATAGCAGTTTTTATTTCTTTTTTATTTTGTTTTTTTATTATGTTATAAATAATTAAAAAATAAACACATGAAAAACAATGTTCATAATTTTACCCAATTACACATTAAAGAAAATAGAAAATGTTAAATAAAGTTGAATAAAAAAAATTAAAGAGTAATAAAACAAATGTTTTTCCAAAGAGCAGTAATTAAAAAATATGGAGTATCAACTATCAAATAAAAAGGAAAAGTAAATTACTTTCATAATTATGCATTACAACATCTCAACCTGTGGCGAAATTTTTTTCTAAATAACTAAGTTTTTCAAAACAATTACTCATATGACCAAACTTTCAAATTAATTACATAAATGACAATTTTTTTACTATTTGAACACATAGTCGCCACTTGCATTGGCGACTTGTAAATTGTGGCGGTTTAAAACCCCCGCAAATCTTTTTCTTAAGGCAAGTCGCCACTTGCATTGACGACTACACTTAGAATTTTATTTTTTTTTAAACTGTGGGTGTTCAAAACAGCCGAAAATCTAAATTTTAAAAAAAAATTGCGGCGGTTTTGAATCGCCTCAATTTACAAAAATATTAAAATTTAGGGTTAAATATACAAAACCCCGTGTAATATAGGCGAAATTTGATTTTCCCCCAGTAAAAAAAAATTTTTGAACGCCCCCTTGAAATATAAAAATACTATATCTTTTTCCCCCTACGTGTAAAATTTATCCCCCTGTAATATTTTTTTGTTTGATTTCTCCCCAGATTTGGTGTTTTATTTGCACGCTTAGGGGGGTAATCCAAAAAAAAATATTACAGGGGGAAAGTAAAAAAATTAGTTTACGAGGGGGGTAAATCGAATTCCGCCTATATTACAGGGGTAAAAGTGGTATTAACCCTAAAATTTAAGTGTAGTCGCCAATGCAAGTGGCGACTTGCTCTAAAAAATATATTTGCGGGGGTTTTAAACCGCCACAATTTGCAAGTCGCCAATGCAAGTGGCGATAATGTGTTTAAATAGTGAAAAAATGGTCATTTATGTAATTAATTTGAAAGTTTGGTTATATGCGTAATTTTTTTGAAAAACTTAGTTATTTAAAAAAAATTTGCATGTGGCATATTATCTGGCCAATTTTCCTTATATGGTCAAGTCAAACGAATAAAGACTAGTATATAACAATTTACGATGGCTTCAGAGTGAGAGCTCCAAATTTCATCGAGACGGTTTCTTTCAAAAGAAAAAAGAGAAATAAATGGTAGCGAAAGGCATTAACAATGTCATCCCTAAAACAGTGCTTCTTCTCTTAAGCATTCTCTCGTCACTTAGGATCTGTTTGGTTCAAATGAGGGGAGAGAGGGGGAGAGATTTTAATGGAGGAAAGGGGAGAGGAGGGAAGGAGAAGGATTTTTATTAATTATATTTATGTTTGGTTCAAACGAGGGGAGGGGTGGGGAGAGAAGAGATTTTGGTTAAAAATATGTTTGGTTCACAAGGGGATGGAAGGGGTTTTATTAATAATTTACAATTTTATCCTTATGATTTTATATAAATGATAAGATGAAAATTTTATAAATAATTTTTTAGAAATAATATTTGTAATATTTGTAACACCCCAATTCTACCCGAAAATATGATGCGAGAAATATCAGAGTATTTAAAATTTCAAACAACAAATTGGAGTATCACATATCAACTTAAAACTTCAACTTGTATTTCATTCAACAATGATACATAGCATTCGAATACCAGTCAACTATCAGCTTTATCTCAATTCAAACAACTTGGAAGTATAATAAGTACTTCATATTATTCAACTTGGATTCAACGGTTATAATAACAACAACTAAAAACATCGACAACATAGAAATAGCGATATAAACAATCCCCCCGAGTGCTACGTATCAGAACAACAATCCAACAGGACTCGATGAAGCAACAAACTTCCACAACTATACTTGAGTACCTGCCCATTTCCCATAGTAGGGGAAACATCAGCAGAAAGGGTGAGATATCAAACTATATAAATAGGATCATGATAAATCATATATTAGGTAAAGAATATAAATGAATCACCGCCTCACACAACATCAACATAAACAGCACAAAGAACATCATCAATGAATAGTCATGATAACAACATATAAACATATTCAACAGGTCATCATATAAGCATCATCAACAAGTCAACACATAGGCATCTTTATTATATATCAGAAATTAGACATATTCGGTTAATCGTATTCACAAGTATTAATACCATCATTCTATTTATTAAATCACAAATTCACATCTTCACATAATTCCATCATTTAATAAGTCACAAAAATACAATCATTATATAGTCACAAAACGTCACAACTATGAATCACATAAGACCCATGGGACATGACTCATGTATATGCATGTGGTACCAATTGGAGCTTCAGCCCCCGTCACCAATTGCCCAATTCAGAGGCACAAGGCATAAGCCTTCGTCACTAGTTTGCCAATTTAGGCCGTCACAGAGTTTGCATATGAAATGTGACTCGAAAAATAAGACAATACAACATACTCATCACAATCACATATCGTCACGGGGCATAAGCCTATATCACAATCAATTACCATCTATACGAGGTAATTCACGTCATCATAATATTTCATCTTCACTTAGTCACAAAATCATCATCACAAATATATACAACATCACGTATTACAAATCACCACAAAACATCATCATGTTTCGACACATCATCGCAACTATATAATTTCGCATATAAACAAGTCATTACATATATATCTTCATGCTTCGACATATCACAACAAACATACAACTTCGTGTATTAACAAAATCGTCACAAATATACAATTCGCATATCATCAAGATTATTACAATTATCATCATGTTTCGGCATATCGACACAATTACTCAATTTCACATATTAACAGAGTCATCCAAATCAAAACCACAATTTTCGATCAATTCGTAAGATAATCTCAACATGCTAATTTATCAAGTAAACCGAATCAACCTCCAATTAACATTTAACTAAATTAGAAATCATGTTAATTATCAAAAACAACATCATTTACATAACAATGTATTGTTCTCAACATCAATATTCAACCAAAACACGATTACAGTCAAATTCTCAAGGTGCCGTAATTTACCGATAAACCGAATAATTAATCTAATTCCAAATTTATTCCAATTAAATAGTCTTATTGAAATTAGTTTAACTATTAATTAAATCCACCAATTAATAATCCTATCATATTAAGTTTCAATTCAATATTCTATTTCAAATTCAATTTTCGATTTACTATTTCATTTTCTATTCCAAAACCAACATTTAATATAAAGGATACTCAAATCTACACCATTTTGGTCGGTTCGTAAAATAGCACAATTTCAATAAAATATTACTACCATGTTAACCTACTAATTAAACTTAGCTACCACGTAAACTTTCATCAAATTCCGTACAATTAATTATACTGCTTAATTCGACTATTTCGATCAAACGGAACTGTTTTGCATTTCATTAATTTTATAACTGCTACTGTTACACACTTCTTATCCTATTAATTAATTATACTTTTATTTCATAATGTTTCCATTCTCATTTCTATTATACTATTATAAGTAACTAATAAAAATGTGGACACAATAGAAAAATGATTCCACAAGGCATGTTGGAACAGTAAGTGACACAAAAGCAATTACCCATGAACATCATAAAACGAAACAAGGGGCTACATGAAGAATAACCAAGTAACAATCACTCTTGGACTGCCGGACGTCACACAACAGCATTTTTAATAAATTCCACTTTCAATGAACAGCCACAACAATTTCAAACAGTGGCAGAAACAAAATTAACACAACACAATGATTAATTTATACCCTAAACCCACATACAACCCATCATATTCTCATTTAGGTAGTAAGAATCCCCCCTTACCTTAGATTGAGTGCATCTCTATGAAGTTTCAATGGAAAATTGGAGAAAAATGTCACTTGAGAGCGACACTTTAGGTCTTCCTTTTCTCCTCTTCACAACCCTAGCCCCATTTTCTCTTTTCTTTCTCTTCTTCCTCGGTTCCTTTTTCTCTTCTATGCTACTACTTTTAAAAATCACAAAAAGTGGTACCACCACTTGTTACTACTATTTAATAATGGGCCTATTAAAATATACACCTTAATACTTAGAGATGTCATTATTTAAGCCCAATATCTTTTCTACACTTAATATAAAAATAACACTTCCACATAAATTCCATTAAAAAAATAAAATCCGATTATTTTAATATACCGACTTATTACTCAGTGCCTCATATTTTCGGTCTAATCTTAATTACTCGGAAAATTCTCAAAACGCTAAACATTGACTCATTAATACTTTTAATACTAAAAATATTAAAATTTTCGATTTAATGTCGATCCGCTATCCCGAACTAATACCGACTAAATCGCTCCAAAACGCGAAAATTTCAGTAAATATCACAAATGTCTAAATTAAGCCAATAATTATTTTTCTGGGAGTTACAATATTGAGTGATTAAAAATTTATAACTTACCACATAACGTTATAAAAATTGAATACATTTGATATGTATTATAACTTTCGACCAAAATTATGTATCTGTTGATAACAACTTTTGAATACATAAAATAACTTTCGATTGAATTGCCACCGTCACTTGCTAATCTTCATGATATGTTCCGTGTGTCTCAATTGAGGAGGTACATTGCGGATCCATCGCATGTTGATCAATTAGATGATGTTCAAGTAAGGGATAACTTGACGGTTGATACATCACCTATGCGAATTGACGATCGAGAAGTTAAGAGGCTTTGTGGTAAGGAGATCGCTTTGGTGAAAGTGATTTGGGGAGGACTGGCCGATGGCAATGTGACGTGGGAACTCGAGAGTAAGATGAAGGATTCGTATCCAGAGTTATTCGCTTGAGGTAATTTTCGAGGACGAAAATCTTTTGAGTGGGGGAGAGTTGTAACATCCAAGTTTTTCTATTTTATATATTTTATAGCTATTTTATTATTAGTGTAATTATTTAATTATTATATAGTGTGATAATTATTTAATTGTGTGTTATTGTGCTAATTGGGTTAATTGAGCTATTAGTAGAATAATGAGTAATACTAGCTACTGGTTCTAAAGTTGAGAATAAAAGTAAATGAGGAGTAATTGATATTAAGCCCATTAACTTAAGGGAAAGATAGTAAGGAAATTAGGTTATTCCATAAGACTATCATTTAGTAAGAAAGAAGAGAGAAGATAAGAGAGAAGTAAAGAAAGAAGAGGAAATTGGAGGAATCTTGAAGAAGAGGGACTTTTGATTCAAGGTAAGGGGGATAATCCTTTTTATTATGGGTTTGTATAACCTGTTGTGGATAGTAGTATACTATGTGTTTAATCTTTCATTTCTATAAATTTCATATGTTAGGGTTTAATGGAAATCCATGGAATTTGTGGGATTAAGCATGTTTAATGTTGTTATAATGATAACCCATGGTTAGAAACATGATTAGGAACCCTTTACATGTGATAAATTGTTGTTTGGATGAGTTTGGGCTGGTGTGAGTCGTCGGGCGAGTGTTCGTCTGCACGCCTTCGTCGGGCGTACCAGCGGGCGAGAGGACCAATTTTGTGACCAAGTTTCTGTTTCGGAGCGTCGGGCGAGTCATTTCTTTCGCCATGCGAAAATGCCCTGTTTTACCAAAATTCTAAAATGCACAACTTTTGATCCGTAACTCTGTTTTATGTGTCGTTTGAAACATTAGGAAGCTAATGTAATTATCTATATGATAGAAGTAGAATGGTTGACAATTGATGAATTAATTATGATGTTGTTGTGTGAATAACATGTAATTATATATATGTGCGTTATGGATTGATGATTGTGAATAACATTGTTAATATGTTATATAATATAATATTCATGATGTGTGTGTATGAATATATGCGATTTGGATGTATTGTTGAGAAGGATACTTGATGCATGTTGTGCAACTTTTGGTGAATAATTCTAATAAATAGGATTATTGTGATATGCATGTATAATTAAGGTTGTGTGATAATCTTAATTGCATATGTTGTGTAATGTTGTACACGCATTCTTGGGGAGATTGTGCTCCGAGTTGGCTTTGATCCTTGTGTGGAAATAGAGGCGGCTTTGTTCCTTTTGTGGATTCGGAAGCGGTAAACTATATGTTCATATTTGAGGGTTTTGATCTTATCCGAATCGGAAGCGTGGCTCTGGTTTTAAATCGGGAGCGGTGAGGCAAAATTTATAACTAAAATATTTTAATTTAATTAAAATATATTTTAAAATTAATATATTTTAAATGTTTTATGATTTAAAATCATCAAATTATTATAATCAATTTCATTTAATATATTTTTTAATTGATAATAAAATTACCTCACCTAAACACTCTTCCTATTATTTA
The DNA here is from genome assembly GCF_029867415.1 of Vicia villosa. Classification (NCBI taxonomy): domain Eukaryota; kingdom Viridiplantae; phylum Streptophyta; class Magnoliopsida; order Fabales; family Fabaceae; genus Vicia; species Vicia villosa. The sequence continues at coordinate 168,181,614 of NC_081183.1, read as the reverse complement.
AAAAAATTAAAATTGAAAAACACATCAAAATTATAAAAAAAAGAAATAGATATTAAGTCTCTTTTTATATTAAACTACTCGAAAATTTATTATCTATCTGTGTGATTTTTAAATTAATAAATCAAACAATACACATTATAAATTGTTATTATATATTCTAAATAAATATTATCATTTAATTGGTAACATAGTTTAAAAAATTATTTAAAAAATCAATTAATATTATATAATTATAAGATAAAAATGTGAGACCCTGGGCGATAGCCTTGGTGGCCTACCCCTAAGCTGGCCCTGTACAAACACATATACATGATCTTTCACCTCACATGAGCAGATCCTCTAAACCACTATAAACACCACTGTATAAAATTTCTCGCCGCGATGGATAAACTCTAACCACCACTATTTATTATACACCTATTAAGACTTCTGAATATTTCTGCTCTTGCAGAAATAACACACATCTATACTGTTTTACTATTATATATATTAGCGGGATACCCGTGCGTTCGCACGTGTACTGCTGTGGACTGCGAAATTGTCACCAATTTATTATGAGAATTCAAACAAATTAAAAAAATTAAAATATTATTAGATAAAATAAAATATAAATTAGAATATAATTGTATAAGTTATTAAATACAACTTTTAAGAAAAACTTTTAAACACGTATTTTGTAAAAAAATAACTATGAAAAATAGAAAGTGTTGGAAAATTAAAAACCTCAGGTGAACACTCTTGTACCCTTGAATTTAATTGGGTATCGATACCCACGTCCAATTAAATAGTAGAATTCGTGGCCACACCACTTATTTATTTTATTTTTAAATAAATTAAAATTAAAATACAATTTATACTAAAGGTATTCGTACACAACTTAAACTCATGGGTACAAAAAATTTTAGCAAAAACGTTATTTGTCAATTTGTTTATAATAGTATAAAACAAAGAGTGTTGTGTTTTATTTAGAGCATCAGAGGTATTTATAGACCGGAAAAGTAAAAAAAAAAAAGAAGATCAACCTTACTGCATAGCAGTGTTGGTAATAGTTAAATATTGGTTTTCCAAGCTAGTAGTGTTGGTAATAGTTAAATATTGGTTTTCCAAACTAGTCTATATCTGACAGGTTATTATCCCAAATAAATTAGGTTTTGATTTTATTTACTAAAAATGTACTTTGAGATAGTAGGATCTAATGTATATTTGAAAGATTTTGTTATATATATATATATATATATATATATATATATATATATATATATATATATATATATATATATATATATATATATATATATATATATATATATATATATATATATATATATATATATATAATTTAATATGAAATTTAAAAACAATCCTTGAAAATAGAATTAGATTGACATTTTGTTTGGCAGTGAGACTTTTAACAGCATACTATTACATTATTCATTTAATTTTTTCTCTGATTCACTAAATTTTTTTTTAATTGAAATTTAACTGAATAATTTCCCATTGTATATTTATCATTATATATATAGAAAAGTCCAATGCACAATATATCTCATTATTAATTATATGTTCATTCATTCAACACAAAAAGCTAATTATATAACACTGGTTTTGATTAATAGCTATAAAAACACCATATATGGTAAATGATACTTTGACATCAACAATTGAGTGTAGCAAAACCTATTATTCATATTCAAACTCAAACTTTACATGACTATGGTAAATGATTGGGCTATGGCATTAATGATGACAGGAACCTGATGCATGTCACAAACCTGATGTGCCCAACTATCATTCAAAGTTTGATTCTTGCAGCATTGTCACGAACCTGATGTTGCCTAACATCAATAACTCCATTATCATAACACAGTTATAACTTATAAGCTAATATAATGCACAACTAAACTTAATTAATAAAAAAATATCAAGCATCAAATAATCCACAACCACGTCATAACAATCACCTGCCAAAGGAAGCACTTTGTGATCAGCTCTTGGACATACTCAACAACTACATTTCGGCGTCGCTCACAAGGCGAATTAGGCTTAGTGCTAGCAATTAGCTCCGCAGTTCTCTGTTCAGCCTTTGACCACTACTCTGAGTCAAGCACCTGTATCATAGAAGCAACTTCATTTGATAGCAAACCATTTGGCAGTGGCCCACTTTGGGTCTTTTCCCATTCTATTTATTCTCCCATGTAAAAACCTTTACCTAAAATCAATGAATTAAAGAAAAAAGGTATCAATGAATTAAAGAAACAGCTCACACCATATGCTTAAATCCTAAATTCAGGACAGCCCATTACACCCTATGCAATATCAATAAATTCTTAAACAGCATTGGCATGTAAAATTAGAACACCATTGGCATGCAAAATTATTTGACCACCCATATCAGGAGCAGCTCCACATTGATACCACTAAACTTCATCAAAATAAAATTGTATAAAAAAAACCAACAAAATGGTTAGAACATATTTAAGCACAATGCATCTCATATATCTATTTCAACCTGCAGTAAAGTGACCATTAAATGAAGTTATCCAGTGCAACAAGTATACCAATATAAAGCAATCTAGTACACATAAATGGAAAACTGCAGAATGAACAATCACATTATAAGTATCAACTCACAAAAAATTCATACTTTAGAGATTCTCGCAATTTTCTCGACTTCTCCCAATTTCGAATACCAGACCATGGAACGCAACAATGACAACCACTTTGTCATTCCTCCTGCATCACATCATCTCAGACAATGCTCAGCAAACTCAGACAATGCTCATCCAAAGGCACATATTGTCTTAAAGAAGGGGTGGTAAATATCCTTTAATTTCGACAACGTATTAAATCACACGCACTAACAGTTTCGTCAAGAGTTTCACTAAGCAGGAAATTGTTATTTGCCATAAAATGCATAATTGTAACAATATTAGTGTGCTAAAAAACTGAAACAAAGAAAAAGTCATAAAAAACACTCCAAACATGTAGCAAAAACCAGAAAATACAACACAGCAACAACCATTTTGGAGCACAAATGTCCAAAGTTTATGATGGTTCAAAGCTACAATATACGAAACAAATAGGAAAAAACGTTGGATGGATTTCATAGATGTTTTGCAGCATGAATTTTATGGCCATCACTTGCGATAATTAATATGACAATATAATTCTAAGATAAGCTAAAATTATATAGTAATCTACCATATAACTTTGTAACTCGAGTAGATTTTAGCCATCACCAGAAGGGATTTTGTTTTAAAACTTGATACTGCTTGAAGTCTGTACATACCCTCCATCCTTGTTCATATGCTAAAGTGTGTCTATCCTTCAAGTAACAAAAGCAAACAAACAAATTAGAATGGTTCAAGTACACATGAATTGAAAAAGTACCCAAACAAAAATATACCAACCAACTAAGTGAGTTTTCAAATCTATAATTATAATTTCATATCTATAATTATAATTTCAGATCTATAATAATTAGTTCACATCCTGTACTTTCTTCATTATCTTACCCACCTAATAAGAATCATAACAATCAGAGCAAATATTATGCAAATGATAAAAGCTATCTAGTTAGAGCTTTTAAAAGAAATTTTTCAGTTTAATTTTAAGCCCATACCTTGTTAGATTCAAAACTCAGTGGTAAAACTCGACTATGGCGTGTTGTAGTGGTGAGGGATCATTTGTGTCTCTTCCTTCAGTGAGATACCAAAAGAACAAAACAACATTGAGGACGACGAAGAAGAAGAGGGAGAAGGAAGACGAAGAGGAAGACGAAAGAAGTTCGAGAGAGAGAGAGAGAGAGAGAGAGAGAGAGAGAGAGAGAGAGAGAGAGAGAGAGAGAGAGAGAGAGAGAGAGAGAGAGAGAGAGAGAGAGAGAGAGAGAGAGAGAGAGAGAGAGAGAGATGATGATGAGAGAGAGAGACAAAGAGAAAGGAAGATAGAGAAAGAAATTATTGATGTTATTGGGAGAAGAAGTGGATGGAGGCAGAAGTGACGTTTGCTTTTTCTGAAACCAGTTCAAAAAAGTCTGCATTGGGAAGGTGATAAAGTGGTGGTTTGGTTTCATTTGAAGTCTTAAGCGTCATATGAAGGCCAAATTGCTAACTAAAAACAACAACATCAACAAAGTAGTAGTAATATTTGGACCAAGCAGACAATTAGTTACAAAAAGCATTTTTAGGACAATATTTAACCCCGAAAAGAAGATGTGGAGGATTTTAAACAAATGACAGAATTGGATTTTCCAGGTACACTTGTTTTCTTATTTTATAGATTATAAAAATCATTTTAAAATAGCATTTAAAAAAAACTGAAACAACAAGCTTAATGTGATTAAGTATAACTGTTAGAAAAATGAAAAGTTGTTCATTGATATTTTTATAATGAATTTTTTTTTCATTGACTTGTACAATTTCGGCTATGTTAATTATCTATGATAAGAAGAAGCTAAATTAATTTTATAATTAAAAACAAAAACATAGAAAGCAAATAGTTTAGAGTTTCTTTAAATCTATTAAAATACGCTAACAGATTTTTTTTTAAATAGTTTTTTTTTGTTAAAATATAAAACTAGAAGGATCTTTTTAATAAACCTCTATATTAAAAAAAAAACAGATTGAAAAATTCTCACAATTTAGGATGTCAGCCTTGTAGTTTGACTTGGACTTTTAATTTGAGATGTAAGCCTCACATCACACCTAAACTTTTGAGATCAATCATTATAGATGCCGTAATGTATAAAATCCCTTAATAAATAGATCAATCTATAACATAATCTTAAATTTCCATTAAAATATTATCTTTAAACCAACAATATAAATCTAAAGATTTGGCAACAACAAAGATTTCAAAATAATTATTTTTAAAAGTCTACCACCACTATCATCCTTACTTCGGAGATGACGTGACATAATTTATATAAGGACTAAATTAGATGAAGTGGGAAACAGTAATAACACTTTTTTATGATTTTAAATTTATGTTGACAAAAATTGTTAAGAAGCATTCACACGATAACAAAATTTACTTAAGCTTTTGACAATTTCTGTAACTACACCGAACCATTCATAAATAAATTTTATTAAGTCAATTGTTTTTGGTCAAAAGAATCATGTTTGTCAATAAAAACAACGTTGAGATAGCGATTTCATAACTATATATGACATATTGTTGCCGCAAAATAATTATTTATTTATTTATATAGTTGAAATATTTAAATTAGGAACATTTCTAGAGAGAAGACTTTCTTTGATTGAAAATTATTGATAAATGAATACATCATAATTTGTTTATTTATTACGTTATATGGAATCTTCTCAAAGTTAGCCATTAGCGTTGAATATAAGAAAGACGTTAGAAAAAATTTAGCTATTGAAATAATGAATTACTTTACTTGTATTAATAATAATAGTATATGAGTAATAAAAATAAAGGACAATCAAGTGAAATTCATTACTCATATTGTTGACATTGTGTTTGCCGCATACGTCCGTACGTAGAGAAACGTAAAAACATGCAATTACAAATCCTTAGGTATTGTATTTTCCAAAAGAAATACTAATTTACACTATTATAATGTACTCCCTCCGTTTTTTTTATTGTAAGTCGTTTTGGAAAAAAAAAATTGTATTTAAATATAAGTCGCTTTACCATTCCAATAAATAATTAATGCTATTTTTTCTATTATATCCTTAAATATTTATTATTCTCTCTCTTTTCAATTATATAAATTTATCTTCCACATGTCATTAATGAGGATAATTTTGTAAAAACCTTCATAATTTCTCATTTTCATACAACAATTATTATTTTTCTTATTCTGTGTAAAAAGTCTAAAACGACTTATAATAAAAAACGGAAGGAGTACTAACTTTGTTCTTTTATTATAAATTGTTTTAAACTTTTTACATATGTTAAAAGAAATAATAATTATTGTATGAAAATAAAAAATTAAAAAGGTTTTTACAAAATTATTATTTATGAATGATATTTAAAAATAAAGTTATATAATTGAAAGGAGAGAGAATAATAAATGTTTAAAAATATAATAGAAAAACTAGTAACAAACCCGTGCGTCCGCACGGATTCTGATACGGGACGCGCAGTTGTTTCAGATGTATATTTTTTAATAGAAAAAATGAATATGAAAAGTAATTAACATTTTAATCAGTAATTTCATGTTACCGTCAACATTCAATATTTTGATAAATATCTTCATGTTCCCGTTAATATTCAATATTGTGATCATTAAGTTCAGATTTCTGTTAATATTCAATATTGTGATCAGTAACTTCATGTTCCCGTTAATATTCAATATTTGAATCAGTAACTTCAAGTTCCTGTTAATATTCAATATTGTGTGATCAGCAACTTCATGTTCCCGTTAATATTCAATATTTAATCAGTAACTTCATGCTCCAGTTAATATTCAATATTGTGATCAGTAACTTCATGTTACTGTTAATATTCACTATTTTGATCAGTAACTTCACGTTCCCTTTAATATTCAATATTTTAATCAGTAACTTCAGGTTCCCATTAATATTCTTTATTGTGATCAGTAACTTCATATTCCCGTTAATATTCAATACAAATAATCAGTAACTTCATGTTCCCGTTAATATGCAATATTGTGATCAGTAACTTCATTCCGGTTAATATTCATTAATTGATCAGTAACTTCATGTTCCCATTAATGGAGGGAGTACTAACTTTGTTCTTTTATTATAAATTGTTTTAAACTTTTTACATATGTTAAAAGAAATAATAATTATTGTATGAAAATAAAAAATTAAAAAGGTTTTTACAAAATTATTATTTATGAATGATATTTAAAAATAAAGTTATATAATTGAAAGGAGAGAGAATAATAAATGTTTAAAAATATAATAGAAAAACTAGTAACAAACCCGTGCGTCCGCACGGATTCTGATACGGGTCGCGCAGTTGTTTCAGATGTATATTTTTTAATAGAAAAAATGAATATGAAAAGTAATTAACATTTTAATCAGTAATTTCATGTTACCATCAACATTCAATATTTTGATAAATATCTTCATGTTCCCGTTAATATTCAATATTGTGATCATTAAGTTCAGATTTCTGTTAATATTCAATATTGTGATCAGTAACTTCATGTTCCCGTTAATATTCAATATTTGAATCAGTAACTTCAAGTTCCTGTTAATATTCAATATTGTGTGATCAGCAACTTCATGTTCCCGTTAATATTCAATATTTAATCAGTAACTTCAGGCTCCAGTTAATATTCAATATTGTGATCAGTAACTTCATGTTACTGTTAATATTTACTATTTTGATCAGTAACTTCACGTTCCCTTTAATATTCAATATTTTAATCAGTAACTTCAGGTTCCCATTAATATTCTTTATTGTGATCAGTAACTTCATATTCCCGTTAATATTCAATACAAATAATCAGTAACTTCATGTTCCCGTTAATATGCAATATTGTGATCAGTAACTTCATTCCGGTTAATATTCATTAATTGATCAGTAACTTCATGTTCCCATTAATATTCAATATTTTATTTAGTAACTTCAAGTTCCCGTTAAAATTCAATATTGTGATCAATAACTTCATATTCCCGTTAATATTCGATACAAATAATCAGTAACTTTAGGTTCCTGTTAATATGCAATATTGTTATCAGTAATTTCAAGTTCCCGTTAATATGCAATATTGTGATCAGCAACTTCATGTTTCCATTAATATTCACTATTTTGATCAGTAACTTCATGTTCTCGTTAATATTTAATATTTTAATAAGTAATTTTAGGTTCCCGTTAATATTCAATATTGTGATCAGAAACTTCATGTTTCCGTTAATATTCAATACAAATAATCAATAACTTCAGATTCCCATTAATATGCAATATTGTGATCAGTAACTTCAGGTTTCCGTTAATATGCAAAAATAAATGTTTTTAAGTGTGAAAAATTATTCAATATTTGAATCAATAGTAAAGTTGTTACCGCTTATAACAATAATATATTTTTGTATATGAAAATATTTTAATAAACAATATCTTTTTCCCCGTTTATAAATATTATGTTTGTTTTGACATTATTTATAAAAATATTTGAATCAATAATAAAGTTGTAGTATATAAAAATATTTTAAACAATAATATATTTTTGCCCGTATATAAATATTATTTTGTTTTTTTACTACATTAGAAATAATGTCTCATACATGTTTTGTCTTACATTGTAATAAAAAAGTTTATTTAACAAACTTCTCTCACGCACAAACCCACTATTTTCTAACACGCCGCCCTATACTTCCTTATCCATCATATTATCAAATTTCACCATTAAAAAATATAATAAAATACTTTCTTATCCTAAAATATTGTAATTAAAAAAACTTAATAAAAAATATTATGAATAAAAAATAATATTTAAATATTTAATGTTGTAAGAAAAATAATAATTTATATTAATGACTAATCCAGCTCATAATATTTTTCATTATCACAAAAAAATATTATATGATTAATACATAGATTAATTAATTAATATGAATATAATATAATTTTAGAGCCAATAAGCAAGATAATAGAAATCTAACTTTATGCTCTAAAATCAAAAGAAAAGAGGAGATCTACGTTTTATATACACCTACAACAAAAAGAGGAAATCTAACTTTATTCTCCAAAATCAAAAAAAGAACTAGAAGTTGTGACCAAGAAAGTAGTGATATGAAAGGAAGAGTGTGAAGTTGGAAAAATGGATGTGGTTACTGAGACCAAAACCAAAAAGTCACTTTATGAGTTGTTCAAAAGTTTAGAAGCAAAACAATAAGAAATGAGTAGAGAACAAAACAATTGAAATCTAGATGAAGAAGACATCCACTTATCCAGCTTAGAAGCAATAAGGACGTTAATGTCTTTTTCAAAACAATGAATTTTCTTATATGATAGATATCATTAATTATTTATTGGAATTATAAAACGACATTTAAATACAATTTTTTTCTAAAATGACTTATAATAAAAAAATGGAAGGAGTATTAAATAATGAATTTTGAAAGAATTTAATTGGAATACACTGACAGTGTCAAAATCAGTAAATCACAACCGTTAATTTGTTAGAAGTGTTTGACTTTTATTTTAATTTTTTTAATAAAATAATTGAATTATTGTGATACATTGATAGTGTAAAAAATTTTACACTGACAATGGATAGTAATTAAACTCATTTTAAAATTTAAGAGCAATTGAATAAAATGAAAATTGTAGGTTTTTTACATAATGATTAGCTAAATAATACACCGGTTAAACTATTTAAAAAATTTATCCATGATTGTAAAATTTTCAACTCAATATATGAAAATTGTTTATATATATATATATATATATATATATATATATATATATATATAATCACTTATAAAATATTATTTGTGAATAGTTGTGATGCACCGACTGTGTAAAAAATATTGACAGTGCATAACAATTACTTTAATCATTCATTTATGCTACCGTCGCCCTTTTATTCTCCGCTAAATCAAACAATCTACTAAATCTCACCTTCAAAAGCATACCCTCAAGCCAAGGATCCATCCAAAACAGAGTAGAATGTCCATCTCCTATTCTCTGATCAATATTAACAAGTAACCACCCTTCATCAGTCAAAACAAAACCCTCCCTTATGATTCTCAAACTCCTAAACCAAACATATCCCTCACTAACCCCCCCACCCAAACCTAAACGCCACTTCCCCACCATACCGAGCACACAAAGCACTATACCACATGCTTCTCGTCTCATTTAGAATTTTCCAACACCATTTACCAAGTAAGGCAAAGTTAAACTCCTTCAAATCCTAATCCCCAAACCTCATTTTTCTTTTTTCAAACAAATAGTATCTCATTTGATCCATGAAGTTTTTCTCACTTCCTCACCCCGACCCCACAAAATGCATTAAAAATATATTTAAGAGAAAATATAATACCTGAGGGCGCCATGAAGAAGGAAAGAATGTAGACCAGAATGGAAGACATGACATATCTAATAAGAATCATATGACCCAATTGATAGAAAGCGACTTTTCCACCCCGACAACCTTCTTTTGATACGGTTAATCAGAGGATACCAAAAATTGTGCTTCCTAGAATCTCCTCCAATAGGCATCCCCAAATATAAAAAAGGTAAATAACCATGCTTTCCATTCATAACCCTCGCAACCTCATGCAACCAAGATTCAGAGACGTTGACCCACAAACAACATGCTTTTATGAAAGTCAACTTTTAATCTCGAAATAGCTTCAAAAATAATCAACGCCACCTTCAAAGATCAGACATTAGCTCAACTTTTAACCCCCACCAATAGTGTTTCATCGTCAAATTGTAAATGAGAAACAATAACAAGATTTTGTGCCCCCGTCGCATACCATGTATAGAATCCTTTTTTCCACTAAAGCTTTCATCAAAACATGCAACCCTTCAGCTGCTGACAAAAAAAAGAAAAGGGAAAAGTGGGTCACTTTGACGAAGGCCTCTTTCTAACTTAAACTCATCAGTTGGACTCCTGTTCACAAGCACATAAGCAGTTGTCGTAGTAATACATTCTATAACCCACTTCCGTCATAGAGTCGAAAAGTTCATCTTACACACAACATCATCCAAATACTGTTAGTCCCCCGAATCATAAACATTTTCAAAATCAACCTTGAATAATAATAATTATTTTTTCAAACTCTGTGCATCGTCCACCATTTCATTTGCTATAAGGATGTCGTCCAAAATCAGTGTATCTCTAAGAAAAGCTTATTGAGACTCAGAAATAACACTTTCAATTACTTGTCTCAGCCTATTAGTAAGAACCTTAGATATAATTTTATATAGATAATTGACCAATGATATAGGTTGAAAATTCGACAAATGCTGAGGAATCTCGACTTTTGGGATCAAAGCAATAAAAGTACTAATTATATCTTTGGTTAACTTACCATTACATTGAAAGTCAGTAAAAAAGCACATCAACTCGTCTTTTAAGACATCACAGAAATCTTTTAGATAACCAAGATTAATTCCATTTGATCCAGGACTCTTAAAACTGTCACAATCCAAAACTGCCCGCTTAATCTCAACCTCTCAAAAAGGTAGCCTCAATACCGACCCCTCCTCCGAAGTGAAAGATTTTAAAAGTAATATCTTTTAACCCTGGTCGATCGACTGCTATCGACTGAAAATGATTATGAACATGAAAAAAAACGGGGCTCCTCACTCCATTGACACCCTCAACCTAAACACTATTTACTAAATTTTAGATGATAGCATTCAACCTTCTCCTCGAAGACATGATACTGTTGAAAATTTTCTAATTTGCATTTCCCTCCTTTAGCCAAAGTAATCTAAATTTTTGCCACTGAACACTTGAATGTAATTTGGATAACAAAATAATTTTTGCCGATAACGAATGTAACTCTCCCAACTCCTCCTCTAAATCAAACTCCTCTCCTTTAACATCCAAGAAAGAAATCAAACTCGCTATGATGCCATAATTTCAATCGCGCTTTATCATCTTCATTTTCTCTTTCAACACAAAACCTCCCCAACCATCCGCCTAAAAAGATAGTCATTGTTCCTTCACAAACTCCTCGTAACCTAGTAAATCGGCTAGCATTTTAACATTCGTGTTGGTCTAACACCCCAATTATCTTTGTCCATAGTCATCAGAATCAGACAATGATCATAAATAGTGCGAGGAAGAGCCATTTGGATACAATTTGGCCAAATTGAGACCCGAGCATCTGATAATAAAAAATGATACAGGCGACTCATAGAAAGATTGTCCCCCCGATACCATATGAATCTTCTCCCACACAATGGTAAATAAACTAGAAAATTAGCCTCAATGAACTGATTAAAATGAGAATAATCTTCCACTCGGTCAATAGTTACCCTACTTCTTCTTTCCTCTCTCAATCGAATAGCATTAAAATCTCATTCACACACCATGTGATCCTCTGATCAACATTAATCAAAACATCCAATCAATTCCATAAAGATAACCAACTACCACTATCACAAGGAGCATCAGCATAGGCAATAGCCAAGTCATTCCTATACTCTATAAAAGCACCATTTTATAAATCAAAAGATTCTCGAAGCTCATCAAAATTTTCACCTACACCTCTTTAGTATCCCATATTTTCAATAAACCTTCAAATGTCCCTACAGAAGGCCCAAAGAAGTATCCAACCTCATGAGACCCCCACAGATACCTACTCACATAGTCACCAATCACTACCAATTTTGTTTCCTGGAAGCAAACCACCAGCGGACACTTTTCTCTAATCATCCTCTGAACCTCCCTCTTCTTCTCCCATCCTCCCAACCCTCTCACATTAAAAGAAACAATCTTCATTAGTACCACCCTACTCCCTTACCTCTTCTACTAGTCGTCACAACTTAAACAACAACATTATACCCAATTGTTCCCTCCCTTGTAACACCCCCAATTCTATACTAAACAAATAAGGCATATATTTGCGTAAATAAGAGTAAAGAAAGCATGCATCTCACGAGGGCGTTACACACATTTCAAAATAGAACAAACATTTTATCTTTAAACATGCAATGGTCATTTCCAAATAACACGGGAATTTAAAACAACATGCAAACCACAGCGGAATAATCATATCATTAAATGAATGGTAAAATAGGATGATTCCCATACATCATCCACCATGTTTCAACATCTTGGCTCAAGGCCACACATTAACCAAAATAACATATTCAAATACGAATACAATATGAGTAAACAAATATCTCATAACATCGAGTCATAAAAACATTAAACCCAACTCCCATGTGTTACATATGACCAGAGCACAAGTGACTACTTAGTCACGACACCCTACTAGAGATCTAAATCTCGACGCTAATCCTCCTTCGAAGCGTCACTATCCATGAAACCTGCACGTTACCAACAAAGGATAACATTCAAACAGAAGGGTGAGAATTCAACTTCTTATAGATAAACATAATATGGGAAATGTAAAACACAACAAGAATACATTTCATGAGTTCATCACTCTTCACATAAACATGCATCATATGCCATTAATCAAGATTCACATGTTCATGCCATACAACCTAGTCATTCAATTCCACATAATTCATACATGATTGCTAAACAATGTACATAATCATATTTCACCAACATCTAGACTCCAAGGACATATAATTTCACATCTACATCACATATGTTCCAATCACATATATCACAATTATAACACAACAATCTTTCATATCAAATGAATCACCAAATTCACTTATCACATCTCATACACACATAACAATCACACAATTGCATACGTTCAAACATCACATAACACCAATGTGACTCAATGCAAGACATGTGACTCTATGCATGTGGTACCCAATGTGAACCCAACGTTTCACCGCTTCCGATTCGATATCTAGAATCCAAGCCACGCTCCCGATCCGGACAAGATCAAAGCCAACACGCCTATTTCCAATTAAGGATCACGTCTGCTACGCCTGTTTCCATTCAAGGATCAACGTCTCTTACCATGTGAACCCAAGTTTCACCGCTTCCACCATAAAGCCGACCATGCTATGAATGTATGTACAATTATCAACAATTTATGCAATTAAGATTATCTCATCAATCTTAACTTACCGCATACCACAATAATCCAACTCCATGAATTATCCGCCAATTGTACACAACATTCACAACACAATTAACAATTACAACAAGGCATAACAAATATCATATATCCAGTTACAATCATCATGAATATATTACCACACATCTTACCAATAGTTGTTATTCATCACATACCAAAACGTAACGCACATAAAAGCATTTACATGTATTCAATCCACATCTCAATACATACACCTTTAAATGATTATTATATACAAGGAACATTCAAATAGTATATATATTCATCCTAACATATCATGGATATCACATCACTTAACACATCTATGAATATTAGTCACAAGTCATTAATTCATCATATACACATAAGTAAGTCACATGTTATCCATATATTAACATCAAAATTAAACCATTCAACATCAACCAAACCTACCCTATCACATAGATAATCTCATTAGCTTCCTAGCGCTTCGAACGGCGCATAAAACGGAGCTACGGATCAAAAGTTATGGCCTTTACAAGAATCTGCCAAAAATAGAATCTGCAGGTCGACGCAATGAAAGCATAGGTCGACGCATTGAACTCCTGCCACCCTCGGGTATGCGCACGCTGACCCAATAGGTCGACGCATTCATCAGAAAACCCAGATTTTTGCCTTTTAGGCTGCACAGGTCGACGCAAACCTCTATGTAGGTCGACCTATGCTGCGTAAAACTCAGAAAATCACCATTTTCTTCCCCATTCCCCTCATACAACACCCATTAACCCAAACACAATCCATACATCAATTAAAAGCAAAATTGGCACACATATGATGTTCCTAATCATGTTTCTAACCATGGGTCATTCATACAACACTTTAAACATGAACAAATCATAAAATCTCATTGTTTTATCATAAACCCTAACATTTTCCAAAAATATGAGATGAAGAGATGAAAGATTACACAAACACACATTATCCAATCATGTAAACTATAAGAACTTGGATTCAAACCCCTACCTCTAATCAAACTCCTCCAATCTTCAAGAATCTCACAATCCTCTTATCTTCTTTCTCTCTAGCCTCTTTCTCCAAAATGAATGTTATGAGAACTAACCTAATTTCTCTCTTACTATCTTTCTCACATAAATGGGCTTAACCCACAATCTATTCTTTCTAACTAAATTAGGCTCATTAACTAATATCTCATAATATTACTAATAATTCAATTAATCCAATTAGCACAAATCTCAAATTAAATAATATCATACTAAATAATTGAATAACATGAATAATTAGTAAAACACCAAATAAAACTAATTAAATAAATAGCTAATAAAATCGGGATGTTACAACTCTCCCCCACTTAAAAGATTTTCGTCCTCGAAAATTCTCTTCAAGCAACTAACCCCAAGTACAAATCCTTCATTCAACCTTCAAGTACTTTCTCTTCTAATCTCAAATCACTCCGCGAACTTCTTCAAAATCCAAAAGAAAACTTCGGAGTTTTATCCAAAACAATACTTGACGAAATACCATGCAAACGCACGATCCTCTCGGTGTACAACTTAGCAAGTCTTTCCATCAAATAATCCATCCTTATCGGAATAAAATGAACACATTTGTCCGTCTATCCATAATAATCCAAATCGATTCACAATTACTTGGCATTTTCAACAAACCCGAAACAAAATCCATAGAAATATGATCCCACTTCCACTCAGGAATAGATAACTGTTGTACCAACTAAACGGTTTCTGACAAGTCTAACTCAAATACACAATTCCGACATATCCCTCTTCATACTTTATCACTAAACATTTTCCTCAAATCTTGTTACATTTTAGTAGCATTATAATGTATACTCAAACCATTACAATGTCCTTCATTCAAAATTCTCTTTTCCAACTTCGATGTATCAGAAATGCAAACTCGATCACGACCTTTCATGACTCTAATCTCGTCAATCCGAAAGTGATTACCTTTACCTTGATTAATCAATGTCATCTCGTTAACCAATTGCAATCCAATTTCTGACTCTCTCTAATCTCGTTAAGAACACCAGATGTAGGCTTCAACATACTAAGCTTAATGCAAGAAGACGTCGCTTCACAACCAAACTCAACTCTCTAGATTGTTCCAACGATTTCCAACTCTTGAATCCTCAACATAGAAACATGAAAGGATTTCCTACTCAATGCATCGGCTACAATGTTTGCTTTTCCAAGATGGTAATTCAAACCAAAATCCTAATCTCTCAAGAATCTAACCATCTTCTTTACCTCATTCTCAACTCTTGTAGTCACTACGCGCCTCAATTCTCGATCCAAATAATAATGCCTCCAAAGTTTCAACACAAACACAACGGCGGCCAACTCTAAATCACGTGTCGGATAATTCCTCTCATGAACTTTAAGTTGCCTTGAAGCATAAGCTACCACTTGCCCTTTTTGCATCAAAACGCCTCCCAAACCCAACAATGAAGCATCACAATACACAACAAACGGTTCAAGCGGATCTGGCAAAATCAAAATAGGAGCAGAAGTCAACCTTCTCTTAAGCTCTTGAAAATTCGCTTCACATTGCAAAGTCCAAATGAAAGCTTGACATTTCCTAGTCAACAACGTCAACGGCAAAGATAACTTAGAAAATCCCTCAATGAACTTCCTATAATAACCAGCCAAACCAATAAAACTTCTAATCTCAGAAACAGACTTAGGAGCTTCCCATTGAGATATAGCTTCAATCTTTGACGGATCAACAGAAATACCTCCACTAGAGATCACATGGCCAAGAAAACTCACTTCCTTTAACCAAAATTCGCACTTAGAAAGCTTAGCAAACAACTTCTTCTCTTTCAACATCCATTACACAATCCTTAACGTTCAGTATGCTCGTCGTCACTCTTAGAATCAAAACATCTTCAAAACATTACCTCATTAGAACATTCCTCCTTCTTACTCGATAAAACAAGTGCAACTCTATGACCATACACTTAGACAGACGAACCTCTTCTCAACAACTCCTCAATTCGACTCTTCAACTTCTCCTTAGTCGCTTTACACAATACCAAGTTAGTAAGAGAAGTTTATCTCGTCCAATATGATCTCGTCTTCTATCAACAATAGATTAAGGGTGATCAAGTCCTCAATTTGTCAATAGATAGTCGACAATCATAATGAAACATAAACCGTCGTTACTAAACCATAATAGTGTTCCTTTAAAACTCGCACTCGAAAATACTTAAAACACCAAGATCCAAAATTCCTCTTAAGATTACAATTACTTGCTTCAACTCCAAACAGTTCATACCAAAATTCTCATCAACTTGCTCTAACAAAATAAACTAAATCAATTCTCAAAATCGCTACCAAAGATACTCGACAGATAATTCAAACACACATAAGAAGTAGAAACAAAACTCATAGCAGGTGTATCAATAACCATACTTCCACACATATCAGATAACACAAGATTCAACCTCTTAGCACAATCCAAAGAAATAAATGAATACGTTGCACCACTATCAATAATAAAGCATGTACCTCAGATTAGCTTATCCTTAGTAGTGGTCATAGCACCAGACAACGTAAGTACTTTTCCCTTCGCTTGTTCCTTCTTCGGTTTGTCACACTTGTTACTAATGTGACCTTGCTCCCCACAGTTGTAGCAAGCCACCTTTGAACCCGCTCTACAATTAGCAGTTATGTGGCCTAGCCTGCCACACTTGAAACAAGTAGCAACCTCTTTCTTACACTCGGAAACACGATGACCTTCAACACCACATCTGAAACACTTAAGTGGAGTAGGAGTCCCTCCCCCACTTAGCTTCTTGCCAAAACCAGATTGTTTCCTCTTGATATCATACGGTCTCTCACTGGACTGTCCTCCTCCTCGTTTCAACTTTAGAAACTCCACTTCTTTCTTTCCACGCACATCTTCTGGAAAATAGTTTTCCAAAAATGTATCACGAAAAAGATTCCAAGTGACTTCAATACCGTCTCTTTCAAATCTTCACACAGTATTACTCCACCAATCCTCAGCTCCTTTCGTCAACATATGAGTACTCAATTGCACCTTCTGTACATCCGTACAATTCATGATTTGAAAAATCTTTTCCATTTCTCTCATCCATGCATATGCTTTGTCCGGTCCATACTTTCCTTCAAAATTCGGTAGATTGCACCTTAGGAATTCTCCAAAAGCACAAAACTCATCCTTTCCTCCATAACCGGCATTCTCTTGCGGCACTTGTCCAATCGCACCAGTCCACCTCATGACCTCCTCAACATTAATGTTAACATTTCTTCCTGCAGCCATTGTCCTAAGACATCCAACGACCGACAAACAAACAGTATCGATCGTGTCAGACACACAAATCCAATACAAAAGGATAGGAAAACATAAATGACCTGGCCAACTGACCGACCGTGCTCTGATACCACCAAGTAACACCCCCAATTCTATACTAAACAAATAAGGCATATATTTGCGTAAATCAGAGTAAAGAAAGCATGCATCTCACGAGGGCGTTACACACATTTCAAAATAGAACAAACATTTTATCTTTAAACATGCAATGATCATTTCCAAATAACACGGGAATTTAAAACAACATGCAAACCACAGCGGAATAATCATATCATTAAATAAATGGTAAAATAGGATGATTCCCATACATCATCCACCATGTTTCAACATATTGGCTCAAGGCCACACATTAACCAAAATAACATATTCAAATACGAATACAATATGAGTAAACAAATATCTCATAACATCGAGTCATAAAAACATTAAACCCAACTCCCATGTGTTACATATGACCAGAGCACAAGTGACTACTTAGTCACGACACCCTACTAGAGATCTAAATCTCGACGCTAATCCTCCTTCGAAGCGTCACTATCCATGAAACCTGCACGTTACCAACAAAGGATAAAATTCAAACAGAAGGGTGAGAATTCAACTTTTTATGGATAAACATAATATGGGAAATGTAAAACACAACAAGAATACATTTCATGAGTTCATCACTCTTCACATAAACATGCATCATATGCCATTAATCAAGATTCACATGTTCATGCCATACAACCTAGTCATTCAATTCCACATAATTCATACATGATTGCTAAACAATGTACATAATCATATTTCACCAACATCTAGACTCCAAGGACATATAATTTCACATCTACATCACATATGTTCCAATCACATATATCACAATTATAACACAACAATCTTTCATATCAAATGAATCACCAAATTCACTTATCACATCTCATACACACATAACAATCACACAATTGCATACGTTCAAACATCACATAGCACCAATGTGACTCAATGCAAGACATGTGACTCTATGCATGTGGTACCCAATGTGAACCCAACGTTTCACCGCTTCCGATTCAATATCTAGAATCTAAGCCACGCTCCCGATCCGGACAAGATCAAAGCCAACACGCCTATTTCCAATTAAGGATCACGTCTGCTACGCTTGTTTCCATTCAAGGATCAACGTCTCTTACCATGTGAACCCAAGTTTCACCGCTTCCACCATAAAGCCGACCATGCTATGAATGTATGTACAATTACCAACAATTTATGCAATTAAGATTATCTCATCAATCTTAACTTACCGCATACCACAATAATCCAACTCCATGAATTATCCGCCAATTGTACACAACATTCACAACACAATTAACAATTACAACAAGGCATAACAAACATCATATATCCAGTTACAATCATCATGAATATATTACCACACATCTTACCAATAGTTGTTATTCATCACATACCAAAACGTAACGCACATAAAAGCATTTACATGTATTCAATCCACATCTCAATACATACACCTTTAAATGATCATTATATACAAGGAACATTCAAATAGTATATATATTCATCCTAACATATCATGGATATCACATCACTTAACACATCTATGAATATTAGTCACAAGTCATTAATTCATCATATACACATAAGTAAGTCACATGTTATCCATATATTAACATCAAAATTAAACCATTCAATATCAACCAAACCTACCCTATCACATAGATAATCTCATTAGCTTCCTAGCGCTTCGAACGGCGCATAAAACGGAGCTACGGATCAAAAGTTATGGCCTTTACAAGAATCTGCCAAAAATAGAATCTGCAGGTCGACGCAATGAAAGCATAGGTCGACGCATTGAACTCCTGCCACCCTCGGGTATGTGCACGCTGACCCAATAGGTCGACGCATTCATCAGAAAACCCAGATTTTTGCCTTTTAGGCTGCACAGGTCGACGCAAACCTCTATGTAGGTCGACCTATGCTGCGTAAAACTCAGAAAATCACAATTTTCTTCCCCATTCCCCTCATACAACACCCATTAACCCAAACACAATCCATACATCAATTAAAAGCAAAATTGGCACACATATGATGTTCCTAATCATGTTTCTAACCATGGGTCATTCATACAACACTTTAAACATGAACAAATCATAAAATCTCATTGTTTTATCATAAACCCTAACATTTTCCAAAAATATGAGATGAAGAGATGAAAGATTACACAAACACACATTATCCAATCATGTAAACTATAAGAACTTTGATTCAAACCCCCACCTCTAATCAAACTCCTCCAATCTTCAAGAATCTCACAATCCTCTTCTCTTCTTTCTCTCTAGCCTCTTTCTCCAAAATGAATGTTATGAGAACTAACCTAATTTCTCTCTTACTATCTTTCTCACATAAATGGGCTTAACCCACAATCTATTCTTTCTAACTAAATTAGGCTCATTAACTAATATCTCATAATATTACTAATAATTCAATTAATCCAATTAGCACAAATCTCAAATTAAATAATATCATACTAAATAATTGAATAACATGAATAATTAGTAAAACACCAAATAAAACTAATTAAATAAATAGCTAATAAAATCGGGATGTTACATCCCTCACCTTCTCCCCTCCCTCAACTCGTCCCCTTTCTTAATACCAACACCTCCTCCTCTTGACAACACACTGAACATATTGGAACAATCTCCCTTAATCTTTACCCCGACAGATTTTCCAACCTCACAAACATCATCAATAAATTCATGGGGTTTTCCATGTAACACCATCTAGTTTTTCCAATCCTTATTCGAACTTGAATTCATAGAAACCATCGACTAAGAAACCCCCTCTTTTTTCTTAGATGAAGACCTCATCGAACTTCTAGAAGTGTTTTTCTTTTTTCTATCCTTGAGAGAAAGAATTCAATCATTCTTATCCTTAGATCATAATCTATCCACTCTTTTAAGATCAAGAACATACAATATGCATTTCCTATTCCGAGATTTGGGCGGACGTCTTCCCTTCTCAAGCCTACTATGAGTTTTACTACTTACCTTAACATCAAAATTTACTCCCTCTATTGATTCTTTCTTTTTGATAAAATCATAACTCCGAGGACCTTGCCATTCAGAACTATCTTTATTATTAAGACCTTCGATAGACCGATCATCATCACCACTACTCCTTTCAATCATTTTCACCTGCTGACCAATCTCCATGGATTTGATTCACAATTTTATCGACCAAGGGTGCATCATCAAACTCACATCTCAGACCAGTACCCTGAGATTCATTGTCCTCCACTTACTCAACTAAACAAGCTCTGTTAAGCCAAACTCTAAGTCCTCCTTAAATCAAATTGGATATTTTTTCCTGTCAACTCAAAAATGTTTAACCACATTTATTTCCCCCCAATAATTTTGTAGTAATAAAGATACGATCATAATCCAACCTTGATTTATTAATTATGCATTCATCAATTTTCAACAATCTTCCTTTTACCGGAGCAAGTTACCCAAATAATCTCCTATTTCTAACATATAACGGAATACCATAATAACGTACCCACACCACTCTTCTGTAAATCATGTCTATATCCTTCGACCAAGCACGACAATGTTACACAAAATTACTAAAAAAAATCAGCCGCTTCATTATAAACAAACACCACTTCCATTTTTCCCGTAAAATACAAGAAAATTTGTCTCCTCCCAATGGAGCCACCTTAAAATCATGAAACCCAACATCTGATATAGTTTGTTGAATAACTGGAATCGAAACTCCGTTTCGAATCCTAGCCACAACTCCATTACATGCCCAATCGATGCCCACTTGTTTCGAATCCTTTCCCTCACTATCCCCCTCCCTAACTTTTTACATTTCCCCTCCACTACCTCTACATACGAAACTGCTTAACATTCCCCTTTGAAGAAACCACTGGTTCCTCCACCCTTTTCTTTTGCATCTTAAATACCTCTCCCTCGTCATTCTCCTCATTTATTTTTTTTCCTTTTCTTTTTCTCTCCTTGTTGCCTCCTCCTTCACCCTCTCGAACTCCTTCTTCCTCCTACTCTCAAACACCCTCGAATATTTTCTTTCCTCATAACTCAACATTTTTTCTCCCTCATCCACCCCTAAGTTTCTCACATCAAACTTCCCAAACCTATCATAGCGAGCCACATTCGGAAACATTCTATATATAGTCTCCAAAATAAACACTATTTAAAGCTTTGTTCAAATTTTCTACATCACTCACATTTGCAAACCGAGCAAATCCAAACAATTGTCCCCTTGCATTTCTTTTTCGAGAAACAAAATTATCAAACAGAATTCCACATACCTCATGTTCTTTTCTTAAATCGACATACTGAAGATGATAAAAAATATTAGAAAAGTAGAACGAAGTCATTGTTGTCCGTTTGTATTTTATATACACTTGTTTATAAATTATAAACTAGCTTGAATAGATATAGATTCTCTTTTCATGTAATGTAACGTATTTTTCAGGTAATGTAATGTATATAATTGATAATTTAATGTTATATATATCAACTTTTTTTTTTGACAAAAGCAAACTTAACGGATATCATTCAACAAATAAGGTTCAATACAAGGAGGTACAATATTAATAAAGCTACGCCTAGCCCAAGAATTGCCGCCTTAGCTAAAGCATGGGCAACCGAATTCGCTTGGCGCCTAATGAACTTTACCTCAAAGTTCGGAAACAAAGCTAATAACTGCCGAATGGAATTAATAATAAAACTAAATTCAGAACTACCCACATTTGAATCATGAATAGACTTAATGACAAGTTGACAGTCACTTTCAAAAATAACATGAGATAGTTGGAGGGAAATCGCATTCTGGATAGCTTCCTTCAAGGCGATGGCTTCCGCTTCAATAACGGAAAGTAAGCCTGCATCCCAGGACACACCAGCTGAAACAAATCTCCCCAAGTGATCCCTAAAACACCACCCTTTATTTGTAGTACCATGCACATTACTGAAACCTGCGTCAACATTACATTTCAAATAATTATTCAAAGGCGGACTCCACACGGTTGAGATATTATTAACAACACCTGAGATGTTCTCTTCTCTAGTTGAGAACCAATCATACCAATTATGGTAGGCTTGTAAACCAATCCTCATAGAATCATCCCGAGTATCCTGCCAAACCACATTATTCCTACTTCTCCAAAGCACCTCCAACAAAACAGCAAATCTACCCACATCCCTACGATCCTCACGGCTACACACATCAAAAATAAGGGACTTAGCATCATGAAAATTATGTAACCGATGATCTATTATAGAAGACAAACCTGCTGCCCGCCAACTTTGAAGAGTGCAAAAACATCCGAAAAACACATGCCACTCATCTTCATCATCCACCTCACACCAAGGGCATAAAGACGGGCACTGAACATGATGTTGTTGTAGCTTTGAGCGCGTCGGGAGGCATCCTTTACAAATTCTCCAAAGTAAATGCTTAGCTCTAGGTGTCGCGGAAATACTCCAAATATTCTTCCACCTACTCTCCATACCGTGGTGCCGAGAACTACTATGGCATCCTTTCCACAGTTTATAACCCGATTTCACACTATACTCCCCATTCTTCTCCTCGTGCCAAATCAACCTATCGTTCACTACATCCTCCACTAAGGGAACTCGAAGAATGGCTTCAGCCCCTTCCTTGTCAAAGAGTTGTTTTACCTTAATAACATCCCACTGCTTAATGTTTGGAAGCATAAGATCCTTAACAAAGAGGTTATACACATTTTGACCTTGCGGACCGTTTAACTTATATACAGTCAACTAAATTAATTAATATATTCAGTATTAATTTCTATTCATTGATCACACGATGTTGACAGTCTAACATGTGAAGTATCCCTTCTTCACCAGATGCAATGTCCTTCCCTGTTTTGGAGGGTGGGGTAAAAGACACACACGTGCTTCTGACTTACAATACATGCCTACAAACTTTTAATATAGTTATTCAGATTATGTTTTATAATAAGTTATTTGGCGTATTGATGGACTGAAAATTATGCAAAGAGTTGTGAGTTTGAGTATGAAATATGAGGATGTTTTCAAAGAAAGAGTCAACTTCTTTAAGAGTAACCGAAAACCAGTTGTTATTTATGGTTGGTAAAGATAAACTAGCTAGCTTTAGCACGTGTAGGTAGTGATTCCATTTATATATACAACATTGAAGCTTATTAAGTGTGGGAAGTGTGCTCAAGGTTGCTATACTAATGAATGCAAAGAAGGTGGAAATCCATGTTTTAATTGAAACAAGCAATACATATTTGGATAGCGCACTATTGCATACTGAAAATGTTGTTGAGATAGTTACTGTAGAAGATAAAGAAAAGGAAAGGACAGTGGGTTTATCTATGAACTATCGCTATATTGAACAAAGTGATGATCAAGAATTGTTATCATCGGCCAAGAACTGGCAATTAATTTATGGATCAATTGAAATAAGAATCAAGATAATATCATATAAGATTTAAGACAAGGAGTATTTAAGAGACTACTTTCAAAACTTGGTAGATTCAATATAAGTATCAAGTAATGTCGTTTGAACTAACAAACATACCGACAAACAATATTCATGGATTATATGAACACCATCCGTACTTGGATAAATTTATTGTTCTCCTTATTCGTGATTTCTTATTTATTTTAAAAATAAAAGAATATTAGAAATTGTTTATAAGTTGAATGAATTAAGGTTGAAATTGTGAACGAATTAATCACTTTTTTTATATAGTATTTCAAACATTCTCAAATTGTCTTTGAGTCAGGTCCGGCCTTTCACCAGAGCAACAGCGGCTATGGCACTGGGCCCAAATTTTTTGGGGCCCTTTTTTTTTGTTAAATTGTTAAATATAAATTATATAATTAAAACAAAATATTTCAGAAAAGTAAAATATATGTTTTCTCTCCTCATTCCAATAAAATATGAAGATTTGGTAGATGAATTTGCTTCAAAAAGTGTTCGCAGGAAGGCTCTTTTTAAGTAGTTAGAAACTTTATCTTTTATAACAAAATATTTTTAGTTTAAACGATACTTTGAATTTTTCAATGTTTCATTTAATTAATATATAATTTCATTTTTGGTGCGTTTTTTATTATTAAAAGTTATATATTTTTTAGATTTAGGCCCATTTATTGAATTAAAACAGGATCTCCGAATTGACTGCGCTGTCCCTCCTTAGAGTCAACGCACAAGAATATTCAGAATTATTTATTAATATTTAGCATATTTCGAGTTTGTATAAATTTGATGAAAACTCAAATGTAGGAAAGACAAAATCGAATATTTATAGTGAAGGGGATATACTTTTTTTTGTGTTTTTTATGGATCCGAAATTATGAATTTATAGGTCTAATAGTGTTATTTTACAATGTTACGACCCTTGATGAAACACACTCTTTAAGGAACATTTTTTTATGAGTGTTGCAACGTTTTGCCTACTACAACACTTTAGAAAATTTAACATCTGATTAAGTCTCTTAGTGGATGACTACTTACTATTTCTGAATTAAATATTTAACTAAGACTTTGAGGATGTGTAAGGCGGATTTATCGCACATGACCCAATTTTTTTATATAATTAAACTATAATTAAATCGTAGTTAATAAAACCTTTATTTATTTTATCATAATTAAACTGCAGCAAACCTATATAGAATTTTTAAAAATTTAAGACGGTTTTAGAATTAACATCCTAGATTTTTGACCGATTGAGTTAGCCTTCATCGCGTCGCGGCGATTATGAAGCTCTAGTCCTCTAAAGGAGCAACAACTTACATTGGTGGTTGGACACTTTGAGGCTTAAATGCTTTAATTATTTTTTGATATTATAAAAAGTCAACCATACCTTAAAATTTTCAAATATTTTAAAAAGTAGTCTTAAAAGAATTCAAAAAAACACTATCGTTGCGAGTGACAATAGTCCAAACAACTCTCGTATTAGTATTAGTATTTGTTAATTATAGAAATTGCGAGCATAAATTCCTATCCACACCAAAATTTTATGTGAAATTTGTTATTTTATGAAAAAATATCTATCGCAAATTATCATCATAATTTAAACAAATTTTAAAAAGTGTGAAAGCTTGTCATTATTCATTGAACCTTCTAGTCTGCATACCCTTAATTAAATTTTATAGGTTTGGATAGCTTAGTTGAAGTGCAACTAAATAATATGCACAATAAATATTGTGGTCACACAATGCTACTTTCTCCTATAGTTGAAGGAGGATTAAAATAGGTGCTCTGATCACCCAACGTGCCTTAATTTATGGATTGAATTTTTGGGATTTCAACATTTATTATGTGAGTATTTTTAAACTCACATAATAAAGGTTATTAAACTATGGATTAAGAATTAAGCATTCTCAAACTGAATTTCTGTAAAATTGAAGGTTATTATATGATTATCTTATGAGTTGCTCCTATATAGTTTTACATACAAGATTGACAATTTGACGCGCATATCATGCATGAGCATAGTAACGTTGCTTGTAGAACAAATAATCTAATTAATTTAATGGATTTTTTTTTAAATAGATTTTTCAAAACTGTTTTTCAAAATATTATATGTTTTTTTATATTCATTTTTTCTAAAATAGAACACTAATTTTGACATCCTATATGTTAGAGTATATGTTATAAGGGGGGTTAACTTAGTTAACCAACCATTGTGTAGGCCCAATAAGAATGTACTCGTTTAGCCCATCTCTTGTAACAACTTCATTATATAGTTCTGCACTATTCCATTGGAATAGTAAGTGAGAATAATATACTTTACACAGAGTGTAAATTGTGATTGTAATGCTTTTACATGAATCAGAGATTCAAGAATAATATTCAATCACCAAACTTCAATATGGTATCATTCGCGTGTTCCGATCTAATTCGCTTCCGCTATCAGTGATTCATCACCACGTCATCGTCTTCACCTCGAAGCTCTCTCTGCGTTCAAGATTTGGTGCGCATCACGGTTCATCAATGGCGTCCTCTGAAAGTGATGGATCCGGTATCAAAGATACAGAAGTCTCCACCATCTTTGCTTCCACCAAAACAAGCAATATGTTTGGACCAAAATTGTCAATCAAACTCCAAGAAAACAACTACCTACTCTGGAATCAGCAAGTAGAAGGAGTTATTCTCACTCAGAAGATGCATAAGCTCGTTGTCAATCCTCAGATTCCACAGAAGTACAAAACGGATCAAGATCGTATGACAGATACGATTTCTGAAGAATATGAAGCTTGGATAGTTCAAGATCAAGCTGTGTTCATATGGCTCCTATCCGCAATTTCTGAAGCAGTTCTACCTAGGGTTCTTGCCTGCAAACATGCCTTCGAAGTTTGGGATCGCATTCATCAATACTTCAATGCGCAGATGAAGGCTAGGGTACGTCAATTGAGGGTTGAACTCAAATCAACCAAGAAAGGTAACAAGAATATCACTGAGTTTGTGCTACGTATCAAAGCCATTGCAAATTCGTTACTTGCAGTAGGAGATGTCATCACTGAACAAGATCAGATTGATTCCATCCTCAATGGCCTCCCGGAAGAATACAGCCCCTTTGTGATGCAGATGTATGGGTGTCCTATTCCTCCAACGCTTTGTGATGTCGAAGCTCTCCTCTATGTGCAAGAAGCACAACTCGACAAATTTCGTCAAGAGCTAGCAGCCACCACAGTCTCAGCTAATGTAGCTCAAGCTGGTCAAAGAGATGAAGGTTTTAGAGGTTCCTATGGCAATTGAGGTAGAGGACAAAGATTTACTCGAGGCCGTGGCCGTGGCAGAGGCAGAAGCAGCACTGGCACCACAGGTAATCGTCCTACTTGTCAACTTTGCGGCAAATATGGCCATGCTGTGTTATCTTGTTGGCACAGGTTCGATGAGAATTTTGCACCTCAAAGTTCAGACAACTCACAAGGAACTAACACCAACTCCTCTCAAAACCATGCCTCAACACAAGAAGGAGCTCAAAACTCAAAGGCAATGGCAATGATGGCAACTACAAGACATCCAGCTGAATACACTCAAGAGTACTCTCTCCCAACAGAACTGGAGTCTCAATCTTGGTTTGCAGATTCAGGTGCATCCCACCACCTTACTCCTCATGAATTTCTGTTGCAACACAAAAAGCCCTATGATGGCTCAAAATGTGTGTATGTTGGCAATGGCCAAACTCTAGCCATAAAGTCTATAGGTTCTTCTCAGTTCCACTCACAATTTAATTCAAGTCACAAACTCAAACTGTCACACATTCTACATGTCCCCTCTATAACTAAGAATCTTTTATCTGTCTCCAAGTTTTCTGCAGATAATCATGTCAATTTTGAATTTCTGGCTGACAAGTGCTACATTAAATGTCAGGCTTCTAAGCAAGTACTTGTTGAAGGAAACCTAGATGCTAGTGGTCTCTACTGCTTCCCCCAGCTTCAGTTGGAATCAGCAACTCAAACCAGCTCAAATAAAAGCCTTGCAACTGGTACTAAAGTACATACCTATGTAGCTTCTCATTCACAAATGCACACACCAAATAAGTGTAGCAGTAGTACTATCTGGCACCATAGGCTAGGACATGCTAATTTTTCCTCAGTTGCTTCTGTTCTCAAATTGTGTAATATTGATGTTTCTAATAAATCAAGTTTTGAGTTTTGTAATTCTTGTCATATTGGTAAAGCACATAGAATACATGCTCCACTTACTAATACTATCTATCACAAAGCCTTTGACATGGTCTATACTGATCTGTGGGGACCTACCCCTAATCCATCTAAGTCTGGGTTTAGATACTATATAGCCTTTGTAGATGCCCATACAAGATACACCTGGCTGTATTTCCTCAAACAAAAGTCAGAGGCTTTATATGCTTTCAAACTGTTTTACCAATTTGTCAAAACACAGTTCAAAGTCACCATTAAATCTGTTCAATCAGATTTTGGAGGAGAATATAGACCATTCACTAAATACCTAACTGAGTTAGGCATCACACGTAGACTGACTTGCCCTCATACATCACACCAGAATGGGTTTGTTGAAAGGAAACATAGGCACATAGTGGAAATGGGCTTAACCATACTTGCTCATGCTTCAATTCCCTTAACATACTGGGACCATAGTTTTTCTACAGCTGTTCATATCATAAACAGGATACCCACCTCAGCTCTCCCTACATCTAACTCTCCATACCATGCCTTATATAACACCCAACCAGACTACAAAGCTATGCATGTTGTAGCAACCTGCCTAAAAATTAGACTTAGAGTCGCCACCTATTCTGAAGGGCGAATAGGAAACCCTACGCAGTATAGAGATCAGGGTAAGATACTATATTCAGGTCGAGGGAAGGTGTTAGGCACCCTCAACCCTTTCCTATGGCTTTGAATCTAAGGTAAAGGTTTATAGCAAAATTACAGAGGTTAATAGCTAAGGAAATGAGAAGGGGAAAAATTGAGATTTTTTGGGAAGGGGACTCGCCTTGTTGCCAAGTGCCTACGTATCTCCTTAGGGAGAATCAGAGTCAACGTAGTTCGGGGAAGGGTTGTACGCCTTTGAATTGAATTGAATGTATTTGAATTTGTTTTGAAATTGCTTTGAAATGCAAAGTTCGAAGGTATTTTGAATTACCTTATCGTAGTTTGAACATCGCAGAATTGAAGAGATGAAAATCCGTGGTTTGTGATTTGATGTATTTGAAGTGTTTTGGGCGTACAACCCTGATTTTAATTTGTTACCATTAACCGCAATGATCGATAGGTTTGATCACCATAGTTAACAGATTAGTAAAGGATTGCTGGCAATTCAAATCGATTGATTCGATTATCACTTTTAGCAAATTGATGTATTTTAATTATTAATCTATTAATTTATCGTTACCCCTCATAATCGATAGATTCGATTACAAATAATAACGAATTGATAAGGGGAGATATGCTAATCATCATAACCAATAAGATGGTTAAAACCATTTAGCAAAATAATGTGTATTTTAATTTATAGGATTTGATTAATTAAATTAATCGATTATTAACCATCGCGACCAATAGATTTAGTCGGAACGAATAATAAATTAAATCCTAATATTTTTGATACTTTGGGCAAATGGGATGGAGCAAACCCTAATATCTTAATGTATTTATAAGGGTTTTTTATTATAATTAAAATTAATTAAATCAATTAAGTCGACTAATCGACATAATCGAGAAATATAATTCCTAAACCTAACATAACCCCAATTTTATTATTTAACCATAATTAGCAAAATTAAATTAGATGCCTATTAATATATAAAATTAAACAATTTGTAGAA
This sequence comes from Vicia villosa, assembly GCF_029867415.1. NCBI lineage: Eukaryota > Viridiplantae > Streptophyta > Magnoliopsida > Fabales > Fabaceae > Vicia > Vicia villosa. The sequence continues at coordinate 168,151,251 of NC_081183.1, read as the reverse complement.
ATAATATATTTAAAAATATAAAGGAACCTGGCTTTGATCTGGTGCAATGCACCTGTGATGCTCCATGGCGTACCTTCAGCTTTGCGTGTATTAGATCCATCTCCAGAATCATCCAAGGGCTATTGGTTGAGGGTGTATCGTGAGCTTGGTGATGATGCGCGCGCCGAATTCGTGTTGGGATAATTTGTGAAAAAAATAGTTGTCACTCCTGGGGGTCGAACCCAGGACGTTGTGGTTACAGGTCAACATGAGTTACCATTCAATCTACGTGCTACGAGTGATAAGAAAAAGAACGCACACATTAATATAGAAATAAAGATACGAACTCAAAATTAAAAAAGGACACGCAGACTGTTCATGTTCTTCTTCTTCGTGAATTAATACACAGTGGCTTTAGGCCATGGTTTTCACTTGTGGCTTTAGACCTTCATCCTAAAAACCTGCAATTTAACATCAAGCAATAACAAATACCAACCCAGATCGATCATAAATACTCTCCCAAATTCAATAATGTCCTTAATTTTGTCTAATTTTGTCCCTATTTAAAAACCCCCAAATCAGAGCTTAAAAACCCCAACCATGGTGATCCCTTCATCTTACCATGAAACTTCAATCCAAATAAACAGAGGCCATCGAAATACCAATACAAACTAGGATATGTGATCAAATTTAATTAATTCTACACATTTATGTGAAATCGAAGTCGACAATTTCGGTACATTCGTAACTCAGTCTGCTCGTGATTCTGAAGACGTCGGCGATTGAGCACGATGCCGTTAGCCTCAGAAAAACATGAGGAATCGATCGGTGATCTTGGACCGACTTGAGTCACGTTGAATCTTGGTTTGCAGTTTCACTTCTCTCCACGTTTTTTCGTTCTCCAGCCCCCGTTTTGACGGCCACCTTTTTTTCTTTTTATATTAGTCTATTTTAGGTCTTTTTCCTTATACCTAATGGGCCTGCTAAAATTAAACCTAATAAACCTAAATATAATCCTAGTAATAATAATAATTAGTAATAATATGATAATTCTATTAAAAATAACACTAATAAATATTAATTAAATAATAATAATACTAACTCTAATAATACTTTTTATTACCCTAAAAATAATCCTAAAAAAATAATATGATTACAAAAACCTAATTACAATAATAAACTTAATTAATCCTAATACTAATTCTAATACTACCCGATAGTAATCCTATTAATACTAATAATAATGATAAAAAACTAAAAATGCTAAATACTAACAATTAGTCATAAAAAAGAATAATAATAATGATCGAAACAAATGTTAGTAAAAATTGAAAAAAACTTATAAAACCAAAGTTAAAAATAATTAACTGTTAGAATTAAGGCGAGCAAATTTTGGGGTATGACAGCTGCCCCTGTTCAATCTTCTTAAACCTGAAGAGTTAGATAGGCACGTCTGCCTATCGTGATCTGAAGGTAGAAGATGATTGGACACTGAAATGCCCTAAAATTTGCATTTATCAAGAAGAACTTCCGCGGGAGATGGGCTTACAGATGCCACCCAAGGTGAATATCATTCTTCTAAGTGTGAAGCACACACCTTTTGGAAGGAACCAGATGATTGATTTTTTTTATAGCATAGCCTAGAGAGGCAACCTGAATTTTGTGCAATGGTATGATGCATGCGATGCATGATGCAGTGAGCTTCTCAAAATAAATGAGAGCGATGTATGTATATGTACTATGTACGAATGAAGTATGTTAGTTGAATAATGCATGATTGTTAGTTATGTATGTTAGTAGCTGAAAAGAAAGATAAACCTTTGTTTGTTTGTTGAAGTTTGGAGAATATCACTGCCGAGGGACTAACATGATAAACCCAGTTGAGGAATCGTTTGAAAAATCTTGTATGCCTGGAAAAGCTCCTAGAAAGGATGGAATACGTCTTGAAGAAGACTTCCTGGAAAGGTTCCTGAAAAGGAATAGCGAGGACCTTCTGTTGGTTGTGTAATTGGCTTGCTATGGTCAGCAAGCTTCCGCAGTTTGTAAACCCCCACTTACTATAGTTCTAGTAAGTTTCCGTAGTTTGTGAACCCCCACTTACTATAGTTCTAGTAAGTTTCCGTAGTTTGTGAACCCCCACTTACTGTAGTTCTAGTAAGTTTCCGTAGTTTGTGAACCCCCACTTACTATAGTTCTAGTAAGTTACATCGCAGTTTGGACCCCAATAGGATTGCTTGCTATAATTCTAGCAAGTTCACCTGCACCGACAGGGTTATCTGCGAATATCATCGCAGAATTTACCTGTGTCACCAATAGGGTTATTCGCGAGTGTTATCGCGAAATTTACCTATGTCACCAGGGTTATCTGCGAGTGTTATCGCAGATTTTACCTGCACCACCAATAGGGTTATCCGCGAGTGTTATCGCGAAATTTACCTATGTCACCAGGGTTATCTGCGAGTGTTATCGCAGAATTTACCTGTACCACCAATAGGGTTATCCGCGAGTGTTATCGCGAAATTTACCTATGTAGAACTTTGTTTTGTAAATGCGTACGCATCATGCTTATGCGTTATGCACATACCCCTGTTGTTTGTATAATGCGTATGTCTGAATGCTTACACATGTATATGTTGTATGTATACTGATGAATGTATGCAATGATGATGCAATCCCATGGTTTTATCTCAAACCCATTGAACTTGTTTATTCCATGCTTGCACTTATACTCTGACTATGCTTATGCTGGCTTTGTAATGTTTATGTATGCTTATGCGTATGTTTGGTTGACGTAATGAGTGGAACGAAGTAATGTCTTCTGTAAGATTACCCGAAAAGGTCTCTTGAATGGGTGTGAATGTTTGTCTTAAAGAAGACTATCTGAAATGATTTTTCGAAATGGTAGCAATTTGTCTTAGGGAAGACCACCTGTAAAGGCTCTTAGAGTAGATAGAAATTTGTCTTAAAGAAGATCACTTGAAAAAGTTCTTAGCAAGGAATGAAGAATGTCTTTAAAGACGACTACCTGAAAAGGTTGAAAGATGGCTTAAAGAAGACTACCTGAAGAGGTTCTTGAGAGGGATGATGAATTGTTTTTTTTGAAAGAGACTACCTGAAAAGGTACTTAGGACAAGAATGTCTCGAAGAAAACTACCTGAAAAGGTGCTTAGAAGAAGAATGTCTTGCAGAAGACTACCTCAAAAGGTACTTAGAAAAGGGAACGTCTTGAAAAAGACTACCTGAAAAGGAACTTTAGAAAAAGGAATGTCTTAAAGAAGACTACCTGAAGAGGTACTTAGAAAAAGGAATGTCTTAAAGAAGACTACCTGAAAAGGTACTTAGAAATGACGATGATTGTCTTAAAGAAGACCCCCAGAAGGGTTTTTAGAAAAGAATGTCTTGAAGAAGATTACCTAAAAAGGTTCTTTGAAAAGAATGTCTTGAAAAAGACTACCTGAAGATACTCCTGAAAAGGATGACAATTTGTCTTGAATAAGACTGCTTGAGGAAACTCCTAGAAAGGATCGTGATATTTGTCTTAAAGAAGACCACCTAGAAAAGGTTACGGTGTAATGTATCAACCCATGTATGTAATGCATGATTTATATGTATTTGTAGGATGCTCCAATGGTAGGTTATTGATAACCAAAGCGTATAAAGTTCGCTGGAGTTGCAGGTTTGCTTGATAAGATGGGGTGTGATGCTAGCGCGATTTCCCAATACCTGTTTTGTTTGAACTTTGAAGATCGTAGTCAGGAGAAAGATTGATTCGAGGTTGTAAAGTGTGAAGACACCTTCTCCTTTTGTTATGCGTCTTATGGATTTGCTATCCATTGCCCCAGTATTTTCGTGGAAAAAGATGCTTATGAGGGAGGTGCCCCAGCAAATAGCTTTGTCATATGCTTCGATGTTTAGATTGAAGGGTGTGCCCCTGATCTCCAGGTCATGGAAGGTTATCCATAGTGTTCTATCCTTTTGAATTCTTCCCATGTATGACATGCCCCTGTTTGAGATTGCTTTGAGATGTGCCCCAAGTCGATTGAACCTTAGGAATAATACCCCTAGTTAATAGGATGTTTGGTTGTATGCCCCCGTGATCTTTGAAATTTGTGTTGCCCCTGTTTAGGAGAACCCCCTAGATGTGGTTCCCCCGACTCCAGGGTCTTTATTAGAAATGATCACCTTTGATTAACCCATTTCGAGATTTCCTCGATGCTAAGTGTACACTCGTAGATGGTGTTTTACTTTTTGAGAAGTAGCTCCAATGGAATGCGTACGCAAGTTTTGAAATCGAAGTCCGTTATGAACTAGGACTGGATGGTTTTGAAAAGAATGCTTGAAGAAGCATGGTGATTAGAAGTAGTTTTAACAAACATAGGAGTCAGTATAACAAATTCCTGCTTAGTATGCTTTCGTAGTTGACCTTGCCTCAATTAGGACTTTTAAATGTTGTAACTTGGCCTGGTTCATGTTTTAAGAAACAATGGATATAAGGCTCAAAATTTTATTTATCCCACCCCTTTCTCCTTGATGTTCTCCAGATCCTAAAAATTCGCCTAATCCAATGGATGTGCCTTGTTTGTGAGAGAATCAGTTCTGATGTTGAGCAGAAGCCTTTAACAAAGACCCAAGCGTTTGATAAAAAATATTGTAAAGATCCAAGCATTGTTGTGAAGTTTTGATGATTTGGCAGTCATAAGATTATCATTTGTATTTCGCCTTTGTTTTTATCCCTTATTTTTGCATGAACCAATTCTTTTGAATTTGATCCATCGGGATGCCCTAAATTTTGCCTAAGTCTTTTTGTTTCCTTTTATGGAATTTTCATTTTGACTTAGCGGGCGTTTTTTATTCTTGAAAGCTCCTTTTGAGATTGATTCTTGGATATTGAGTATTGTGACTGCCATGTCGACTTTGATTTGCAAGCTTCGCCTTTGATACTTCCTTGATCTTGAATGATGTAATGAGGAAGAAGGTGTTGTAAATGTTACCTCCATTGCTTCCTCAATCTTGGATGAATGCGAAGAAGATATGCTTGAACCTTATATTTGCTTGATCCTTTGCTTGAATTGATTGATTCTTTTGACAACCAAAATACACCATTGAATTAATTGAAATCTACCCTGCCCCTGGTTAAAATCAAGGTTTTCTTTTTTAAAAGTAGAAACAAAACTCCAACTCCTGGCTCGAGGGGGTAACTAGGGATTAACATCCTTATATCTCCACTGTTTGGGAATGGAAACAATGCCTGTACATCCTCGGCTTGGTCTTACCTTGAAAGCATATGTTTAGCGAGACTTAGTTATTTGTAATCGTCATTCTCCCTCAAGTTTGTTAATAACCCTAAAAATAGGAGTGTGTGACTGGAAAGTCATAGTAGTGAGTGAATGAAATGAATGAATTGATTCCAAAACCTGCATGGTCATCCCATTAGAATTGCTAATCCGAAGGTACAGCTTTTATCCTGAGCGACACTTAGCGATTGTAGAGTTGAAATTGTGAGCACGGTAAACACCTATTGATCCTAGGGATAATCTCCTTTGTAGATCCACTGATCTTGTTTTACTCCTTAGCTCTTTAGAATTGTAGGAGTAAAAGGGTAACCTCGAATTCTTCTTTGGACATGTCAAACCTGTAGAGAATAAACCGTCAGCGGTGGGTTTTCGTCGTATCGGAACTTCATGAGCTTCCTTTGACTGAACCTCTTTTGCTTTTCCCAAGGATAGTATCACCTATAACCCTTTTTCCTTTGGTATGGGGTTGACATATGTCGAATTCTCTCCATCGTAGTCATGCATCTTTGTTCAGGGTATTGCCCCAGTTGGACTGACCCTTGCCCCCAGGTTATCGTAGAGCGTCCTTGAAAGTTTGATATGTTCTAAGATGAACCCCTTTATAACTAGATACATCTTGAGTGTATCTATGAGGGAACTCTTTGTTGAACTAATCCTTGCTCGATGACAACCTTTATTGTATTTATAATTCTGTTATGACAAGGCATGGACATGCGGCTAGCATGGTGAAAGACATTTTCTTTAGCAAGACTAAGATCTTTTATTCTCCTTGCTCCATAGTCTACGATCTTTTGATTTTTTTTTGGGAGTTTCGGGAAACCGGCTAGCATGGTTGGTATGGATGCGGGCGAAGATAGAAATGCAGATGAGCATGTATGAATGCATGAAAATGCCAATGCACGCGTAAGCGAGAGACTCCTTGTATTGTAACTCTGTGTATGCAATGCAGACGAGTGACATGTAATCCTAGGGATAGCCTTAGAGGCGACATTAGACCCTCTTGGAATCTTTACAGGGTAAATGTTATGACACGCTAAGGGAAATCCCTTGGATTCGAGAGTATGCAGAAGATAGAGGCTAGTGACTGTTCAAGACAGTCACTCAATCTCATGGCCATCGAGAGGCCAATCAACGTGTACCAATGAATTTGTCCCTCGTGGGAAGGTTCTCTATGCGGAACACAACCTATCTAAGGACGATATGGACGAAGAGCAATCCCTACAGGCTAGGGATGTGAGGTGTAAATGGAGATCCAAAACTCTACAAGTTAGAGGGTGCGCGGGAATAAGCATGGAATGACCGTTCAGGACAGTCACTAGATTTCATAGCCATCGAGAGGCCAATCGAACGCATGCTAGTGAAATTGTCCTTCGGGGAAGGACGCGTCATTGTGGAAACACGTGGATGTTACAGAAAATCCCTGTATGCTAGGGAGTACGTAGTAGCAAGCACGGGGTGACCGTTCACGACAATCACCGAATCGCATGGCCATCGAGAGGCCAATTGACGTGCGTTAATGGAAATGTCCTTCGTGGGAAGGACGCGTAGTTGTAAGAATACAAGGATATAAAAATAAAATCCCCACAGGCTAGGGAATGCATAAATGGTGATGTCTTCCGTGGGAAAGACATGGTCTTTAGAAATTAGAGTCCCTACAGGCTAGGGACCACGTAGGTATACCTGCAAAATCGAAATGCATAGATATTCGAAGTATATGAATTGCAAACATATAATGAGCACAGCAGCACAAAAGTCCTAGGTTCATAGGTTCGACGTAGCGGCTCTAGGGAGCCTACCCTTTTTTTGGGGGTTCTAGAAGGTCTCATGGGGTCGTTCGTAGCCTCCGAGACTTTTTGTCTCTTCGGATTTTAGAACAACTCATTTTATCCATGAGGTTCGAATTTTTGGGGTAGGTTCCCGGAGAGATCAGCTAAGTATCCAGTCCAGCCCTCCACAAAGTCAAGCTTCGTTTCGGACCTTTCCAAATACCTAACCCACTCCGAGTGGAGTTATCAGTGAGACTCGTAAGGCGATTCATGTCCCCTTTTGGTCTCAAAGTTAACCCCCACACTTAAGGTTTAACAACAATTTGATATAACCCAACAGATATAGTAGGAAAAAATATATTCATTTAAATAAATATTTAATTAAATTGCGGTGATGAAATTGCGAAGGAAAATAAATAAATAAATAAATAAAATTTAAATATTTAAGAACTAACCTTGGAATCCGCCCGCTTGCAGTTTTGAGAATGCATTAAAGCAGCGATTATTTAAATAAATATATTTATTTAACTAACATAAATAGTTGGAAAGAATAAATGAATAAATAAAAATTTAAATATTTACAAAAATAAATAAACCCTAAAAATGGCTAATTAGCCAAACCCTGACAATTTCGCCAAAAACCTAAACCTAAACCCTCTCAAGCCTTAGGAGCATAGTAATTCACTGTTAAGTGTCCCCAGCAGAGTCGCCAGCTGTAGCAACCTGCCTAAAAATTAGACTTAGAGTCGCCACCTATTCTGAAGGGCGAATAGGAAACCCTACGCAGTATAGAGATCAGGGTAAGATACTATATTCAGGTCGAGGGAAGGTGTTAGGCACCCTCAACCCTTTCCTATGGCTTTGAATCTAAGGTAAAGGTTTATAGCAAAATTACAGAGGTTAATAGCTAAGGAAATGAGAAGGGGAAAAATTGAGATTTTTTGGGAAGGGGACTCGCCTTGTTGCCAAGTGCCTACGTATCTCCTTAGGGAGAATCAGAGTCAACGTAGTTCGGGGAAGGGTTGTACGCCTTTGAATTGAATTGAATGTATTTGAATTTGTTTTGAAATTGCTTTGAAATGCAAAGTTCGAAGGTATTTTGAATTACCTTATCGTAGTTTGAACATCGCAGAATTGAAGAGATGAAAATCCGTGGTTTGTGATTTGATGTATTTGAAGTGTTTTGGGCGTACAACCCTGATTTTAATTTGTTACCATTAACCGCAATGATCGATAGGTTTGATCACCATAGTTAACAGATTAGTAAAGGATTGCTGGCAATTCAAATCGATTGATTCGATTATCACTTTTAGCAAATTGATGTATTTTAATTATTAATCTATTAATTTATCGTTACCCCTCATAATCGATAGATTCGATTACAAATAATAACGAATTGATAAGGGGAGATATGCTAATCATCATAACCAATAAGATGGTTAAAACCATTTAGCAAAATAATGTGTATTTTAATTTATAGGATTTGATTAATTAAATTAATCGATTATTAACCATCGCGACCAATAGATTTAGTCGGAACGAATAATAAATTAAATCCTAATATTTTTGATACTTTGGGCAAATGGGATGGAGCAAACCCTAATATCTTAATGTATTTATAAGGGTTTTTTATTATAATTAAAATTAATTAAATCAATTAAGTCGACTAATCGACATAATCGAGAAATATAATTCCTAAACCTAACATAACCCCAATTTTATTATTTAACCATAATTAGCAAAATTAAATTAGATGCCTATTAATATATAAAATTAAACAATTTGTAGAAATAATATATTTAAAAATATAAAGGAACCTGGCTTTGATCTGGTGCAATGCACCTGTGATGCTCCATGGCGTACCTTCAGCTTTGCGTGTATTAGATCCATCTCCAGAATCATCCAAGGGCTATTGGTTGAGGGTGTATCGTGAGCTTGGTGATGATGCGCGCGCCGAATTCGTGTTGGGATAATTTGTGAAAAAAATAGTTGTCACTCCTGGGGGTCGAACCCAGGACGTTGTGGTTACAGGTCAACATGAGTTACCATTCAATCTACGTGCTACGAGTGATAAGAAAAAGAACGCACACATTAATATAGAAATAAAGATACGAACTCAAAATTAAAAAAGGACACGCAGACTGTTCATGTTCTTCTTCTTCGTGAATTAATACACAGTGGCTTTAGGCCATGGTTTTCACTTGTGGCTTTAGACCTTCATCCTAAAAACCTGCAATTTAACATCAAGCAATAACATCAAGCAATAACAAATACCAACCCAGATCGATCATAAATACTCTCCCAAATTCAATAATGTCCTTAATTTTGTCTAATTTTGTCCCTATTTAAAAACCCCCAAATCAGAGCTTAAAAACCCCAACCATGGTGATCCCTTCATCTTACCATGAAACTTCAATCCAAATAAACAGAGGCCATCGAAATACCAATACAAACTAGGATATGTGATCAAATTTAATTAATTCTACACATTTATGTGAAATCGAAGTCGACAATTTCGGTACATTCGTAACTCAGTCTGCTCGTGATTCTGAAGACGTCGGCGATTGAGCACGATGCCGTTAGCCTCAGAAAAACATGAGGAATCGATCGGTGATCTTGGACCGACTTGAGTCACGTTGAATCTTGGTTTGCAGTTTCACTTCTCTCCACGTTTTTTCGTTCTCCAGCCCCCGTTTTGACGGCCACCTTTTTTTTCTTTTTATATTAGTCTATTTTAGGTCTTTTTCCTTATACCTAATGGGCCTGCTAAAATTAAACCTAATAAACCTAAATATAATCCTAGTAATAATAATAATTAGTAATAATATGATAATTCTATTAAAAATAACACTAATAAATATTAATTAAATAATAATAATACTAACTCTAATAATACTTTTTATTACCCTAAAAATAATCCTAAAAAAATAATATGATTACAAAAACCTAATTACAATAATAAACTTAATTAATCCTAATACTAATTCTAATACTACCCGATAGTAATCCTATTAATACTAATAATAATGATAAAAAACTAAAAATGCTAAATACTAACAATTAGTCATAAAAAAGAATAATAATAATGATCGAAACAAATGTTAGTAAAAATTGAAAAAAACTTATAAAACCAAAGTTAAAAATAATTAACTGTTAGAATTAAGGCGAGCAAATTTTGGGGTATGACACATGTGTTTGGCTGTTCCTGTTTCCCCCTACTCAGGCCCTTCAATAAGCATAAATTTGAGTTGAGAAGTCAAGAATGTGTATATCTAGGACTGTCACCTCAACACAAGGGATTCAAATGCCTTAGCAAGGAAGGAAAAATCTTTATCTCTAAAGATGTAACCTTTAATGAACAACAGTTTCCCTTTTCTAAACTTTTTCCCACATCCAACTGCTCTAACTCATCAAAACTCTCTGTCAGTCCAGCAAATAGCTTGTCTCTCTCTTTTCCTCCTAATGTCACTACTGAAAATCCCAAGCAGTCTTCAGTCCAACAGTCCAATAGAAACACCACCTATGAACCTTTGGTTATACCTGATACCCCTGAGCAACAACACATCAATATTGATGCTGGCAATCAAACTCAGGTTAGCCATCATGACCAGTCCAGTCCCAGTCATGCCATTGGTCAGTCTGCCCAAAGTACTGCATCAAGGTCTACAAACAAAAGTACACCTACCAGTACTACTGTCTCAGCATATGGAGATGTACTGATGGACAATAACCAGAACTTCAGTCCCTCTAAACACAATAATTCTGTGGATCAAAATAAAAACCCCCATGTACCAGAGGTGCTGCACTATTCAGAGGGCTATCCCACAGATATATCACCACAAGGTGAGACAAATCTACAAACTAACCAAAATTCAAGTAACTCAACCCTTGATGCCCCTCACATCCCCAAGTTCACAACCAGTCAACAGACTTCTAAGACACCCCCTGCTTCAGTCAGCCCTGTGTCTACTTCATCTCTCTCTCCCTCAATCAAGTCCAGTAGAGCTATAGAGCCTCTTGTGGAGAATGCTCACCCCATGCTCACTAGAGCTAAGACAGGGCATTCCAAACCCAAAGCCCTTCTTGCTCACACAGAAGTGGAACCAACTAGTGTTAAACAAGCAATGTCCAAACCTGAATGGCTTCAAGCTATGAAAGATGAATACAATGCTCTCCTGATCAATAACACTTGGACACTCACTAAATTACCACCTGACAGAACCCCTGTAGGCTGCAAATGGGTATTCAAAATTAAAGAAAATGCAGATGGCTCTATACTTAAACACAAAGCCAGGTTGGTAGCAAAAGGTTTTCATCAGGAGCATGGGTTTGATTACACTGAAACATTCTCTCCTGTTGTAAAACCAACTACTATCAGGGTAATTCTTACTCTAGCTATCACCTACAAATGGGACATTCAACAAATAGATATCAATAATGCTTTTCTGAATGGTAGTCTGAAAGAAGATGTCTATATGGTACAGCCTCCAGGTTTTGTGAGTAGTGACAAGAACATGGTATGCAAACTGAATAAGGCTATCTATGGTCTTAAACAAGCACCACAAGCCTGGTATGAAAAGCTTACTCAAGCTTTACTTTAATTTGGTTTTTCTTCTTCAAAATGTGACACTTCATTATTTGTGTACTATAAGCAAGGGGTTACTATTTATGCTCTGGTCTATGTAGATGATATTCTACTTACAGGTTCCAGCTCTTCTCTCATACATGATCTTATTAGTAAACTGCACAGCAGGTTTGCACTGAAGAAACTTGGTAAACCCAAGTACTTTCTTGGCATTGAAGTTCTCTTCTGCAACAATGGCTCTATGATATTGACACAGTCAAAATACATTCAAGACCTTATAGAAAGAGCAAATATGTCAGCTGCCAACGGAGTACCTACTCCCATGCTTAGCACTTGCAAATTGAGCAAACATGGCACTGATCTCATGTCAGATCCTCAACAATACAGATCCATTGTAGGAGCTCTACAATATGTTACTCTAACAAGACCAGACATCGCATATAGTGTGAATAAAGCTTGCCAATTCATGGCAAACCCTCTGGACACTCATTGGGCTATGGTTCGAAGGCTTCTTAGGTATCTTAGTGGCACGTTTCAGTATGGTCTGCTTCTATCACCGTCTGCCTCAGCTCCAAAATTTTCCATTCGTGCTTACAGTGACTCAGATTGGGCAAGCGACCCAGATGACAGACGATCCACCTCAGGTTCGTGCCTCTATTTTGGTTCAAATCTCGTTGCCTGGAGTTCCAAGAAGCAGACACTTGTAGCTCGTTCAAGCACTGAAGCTGAATATCGAGCTCTAGCTCACTCTACTGCTGAATTATCATGGTTAGAATCTCTTCTTAATGAGCTCAGGATTCCATTTCATGTTCCAGTTCTGTTATGCGACAATCTCAGCGCAGTGATGGTTTCACACAATCCGGTTCTGCATGCTAGAACAAAGCACATTGAGCTCGATATCCACTTTGTTAGAGAAAGAGTAGTAGCTGGAAATATGAAGATACAACATATCCCAGCTGCAACACAAATTGCCGACACCCTCACCAAACCTCTAGGCACAAATGCTTTTCAAGATCTGCGAAACAAACTGAAAGTTGTTCATGCTAAGCACTACTGTTCAGTTTGAGGGGGGGTGTTAGAGTATATGTTATAAGGGGGGTTAACTTAGTTAACCAACCATTGTGTAGGCCCAATAAGAATGTACTCGTTTAGCCCATCTCTTGTAACAACTTCATTATATAGTTCTGCACTATTCCATTGGAATAGTAAGTGAGAATAATATACTTTACACAGAGTGTAAATTGTGATTGTAATGCTTTTACATGAATCAGAGATTCAAGAATAATATTCAATCACCAAACTTCAATACTATAACATGAAAATACATTATTAAAAACTAAAATTTAGTCAAAATTGCAATGTTTTTTAAAAAATTGTATTTAAAAATGATTTTTATGAAAATCTATTTGAAATAGCTTCAAAATTAAGTGATTTTTTGAAATTTTGATATCCAAATTTTTTCTCATAAATAGATAAAATACCTAAAATCATATTTTAAGAATAACTACTACTCAAACAAAATTTTCATTTGAAACTTTTATAAAAAAATTCTTTGTAAAATTTTTTTTCACAAAATTATGTAACACTATAAAAATCATTTATAAAAAAAGTTAAAACAAACTGACCCTAATTCTAAATGGTTTGTAGCAGAATTTTAAATGCCTTACTAACTTTATTATCTCCTTTGACTTCCTCTAATTTATTCTTTACTCTCTCTTATACTAATGCATTTAATTTGCAGATCTTTGAGAATGTATAGAATCCATTGTAGCTAACAAATGATTGCCGCAAATGCTTGACACTATGCTCAAATGAGGATCTTGAGACTGTAAGTTGCTTATTAGTTCTGCATGATATCAATGACTTGTCAAGAAAGAAACACTTCTGTGAGATGAATCTCAATGCGCCTAGGCATCCTGCCATGTCTGCATAATGGCCATTCAGTTGAAATGTTGAATTTTTGAGAGCATAATGCCTCGACCTGTACATGTTTTGAGGTATCTCAGAACTCTGTGGGATGCATTGAAGTGTGATATAGTAGGGGATGATAAAATTTAGCTGAGTTTTTTTTTTTTTTTTTGACAGAAATTTAGCTGAGTTGTTTTGTGCATAATGTCATATTTGTTCAAGTTGCATTCAAGTAAAATAATTATTTCACTAATCTTCTATAGGCGGGAATGTCATGATAGAGAGCAACTTCATTAAAGGATTAAACTTCATTAAAGGATTAATAAGTGTTGATACAAGTTTTGAGTTGGCAAATAATCAATCTTCTAATAGAAAGGACAATATTGAAAATACATAAGCGTAATATCAGTTAATTTCTATTTTGATACCTTATCTTAGTCAAAATTATCATATAATTGAGTTCTTCATGAAACTCCTCACTCACTTTAGGTCAAAATGACTTTTTCATGAAAATATGGGTTTGACCAAGTCAACCTTAAATGAATTGATTCAAGTAAATTGATGAATTGAATCAAGTGTTTTTGGTCGTATGAATCAATTAAATGTGAATCGATCCAAATGTGTTTTTGTCAATTTTCGTGTGGTCACTGATTAGTGCCAAAATGTCATTATTTTGAATATATATTTGTGGCACTTATCGATTCTATTCTTTTTCGTTTTTGAAATAAAATCCCAACTTTTGTCTAAATAATCGTATACTTAAATTTTGATTCATTTTGTGTACCGTTTGTCCATTTATCATTCGTTTTATAGGTATTGATGCATATCAGAGTCTCGAGTAATAAAGTGTCGAAGGCACGACTTCGATTATGCAGTTTTGAAGCAATAAAATGGAAATTATGCAGAAGCTCGCTAAGCTAGAGTGTAGCGCGCTTGGAGTTTCCAAAATATAGGCAAAAATATTTTTCTGAGCTTGCTAAGCCAGCTCGGCTCGCTTAGCCAGCCTGTGAAAATTTTGTGTTTATATTTCTCATTTGAGACATTTCTAAGGTTATGGTTTTTGGGGGATTTTTGACCCAAACTCCATCAATCTCATTTTTTGGTAGATTTAGGTTAGAAAACAACTATGGAGCTTGTATTCAGATGATTCGAGGTGGATTGATCATCGATCGGAGCTGACAAATCGGGAGATTTTCGGTTCATTTCTGATCTTCTTCTTTGTGTATTCTCTATTAGTTGGATTTGTATGTACATTTACTTTGAACTCATGTAAATTTGTCGCCCATTGCGTTATATATAATCTGCTTTACAAATCTTTGTCGATTGTTATCTTGGATTTTTGCTCTGTGCTGGGGTTTAGGTTGTTATTGACATATAATGCTCGAATCCTTATCTAGGAGGATTATCTGTTAGTTTATAGATTCTAGAGATAAATTTAGAGCTAACATTCACTTGGGTATTTGTCCTTAATGCCTCTGTGTTGGTTGTGTTGTGCTGAAAGATCATCGGCGCGAGCAACACGGTTGTCTTATGTATTATCGAGGTGTGTGGAGAGATCGCCGTTGAGATGATACAGTGGGTTTAGTGGTTGATACGCGATGAAATTGATGAGTATTGTAGGTTGAATATAAATGGTCGATAACTTTAATTTTGTGAGGAGTGAGTATATTTACATGCCTGATAAGTTAATTTTATCCGAAGAATGTATTTATTTTCTATTTATATGTTTTAGTTTCCATTTTTACTTTCATTCCATTTTAACCCGAACTCGAAAACATAGAACCCGTTGAATGGCATTCTAACCAACCGTTCTCTGTGGATACGATAATTTCCCCGAATAATATTTCCAAATCTTTTGTTTCTTGTCGCTATACCGCTTGAATAAAATGGCGCCGTTGCCGGGGAATAGTTTTGTTTAGGATTGCATCACAATAACTCCCGTGGTTTTGAGCTTTGCACATATCATATATATTGTATATGCTTACTTGTATAATTTCACTTGTAATGTTAATTTGTATATGTTTATCATGTAGCTTACTTGTATATGCTTATGTATAAGTATACTTTTGTAGGTGAATGTTGGCTAAACAAGTTAAAATTGGACTAGTGCTTTATTTCAAATCTTCACTTCTCAACTTGCGTATCCAACATTCGCCAATTTTTTCTTTTTGTATGATAATAGTTGTATGTGTTCCATACTTGTGCAAATGTGCGTTTGTTTGTGTACATAGTATTATACTTTCGTTTTTTATGTGTGTGTAATTGTTGTATATATTTGTACTTGTAACGTTTGTTAAGTGTTTTGGTTAGGACACTTTCTTTAGGTTTGTGCGGTAAGATATTACCATGGCATGACGAGAGGAAGCTACTTGCCAAGCAAGACAAAACCATAAAGATGTCGAGCTAATGACGTAAAACAAGCGCTTGTTGGGAGGCACCCCAACGGTGGTAAGTTTTGGTTATTTTTCTATTTATGAGGTATTTAGGTGAAGTGGAGGTGGCTGGAAGAACATATTTTGTTATGGTTTTATTGGGTTTTTCTCCAATCTCTTAGCGAGATTTAGCTCGCTTAGCGAGCACATAGAAAAATATGTTTTGTGCCAATGGATTCACTTGGCCCGCTGTTTTCCCACTTTCACCAAGGCTATTTAGTAGGAGATACTAGTATTATTTTTCTAATTCTTTTGTTGGTTGTTTAGACTCAAATTTTGGTTGTTAATCGAAGACTTTTAAGGTGTTATCCGAAGCTTGAGTATTTCAACTTGTAGATGCATGGTAATGATATTGTTTTTGAAGTGTATCATTCAAGGTACTCGTTTATCGTTTTCTATAGCATAATATGTTTAAGAAACTTTTCATTTGTATAAGTACCATGTCATTCATTCTTTTGCATTACTTGCTTAATGATTGAGTCACTTTAGTTCCCAACTCCCAGTGTGTAAAAGCTTTCCATAATTCATAAATGTTGGAGACTACAATATTTGTTTTCACAGGATTTTATTATGTTTAATCTTATATTTATGTTGAGTGTATGAAAGCATGAAAGGAATTTTGTTTCATTTTGACCACAACCACCTTAGCCAAATAGTTAATTTATCTTGTGAGTGTGTGATCATTTGTTAACCCCTTTAAGCTTCTTGTCAACATCCATGTTATTTCTTGAACTTCTATGCTTGCATTTTTTTTCACTTATTTTTGTATGGATGTTGATTCCTATGTTTTCTTGAATCCTCAACCATAATTTTTGGTTTGAATATTTACCTTCTCATAGAAAGTAGGGAGTATTCACACTAGGATGTTGGTTAAATTCAAGTTGGGAAGAGAAATGGTTGCTACTTATTTGGTTGTTGCTATGAGCTTGAAAAGAATAGAAAAAGAAAAAATATGAAAAAGAAAGAAAAGAAAAAAAACTGGAAAAGTTTTGAAAAACAAAGACAAAAAGAATATTAAATAATATTGTGTTAATAAGTAATTTGATTGGTTTGACAAAGTTTGATCGAAATTTTTTTGTTTGAATCTTTGGTGGATTGATCACTCTCTTAGTTTTAGGCAAGTTTTTGTTTCGATTAGCTTTAGGAATTATCCCTTGTTTGTTAACCAAGCCACATTACAATCTTAAAAATCCATTGTGATTCTTGATTTTTTATTTTCAATATGATTTTTGGATGAATGCATAATTTAGTCTTTGTTTGCAATATTGTTGGATGAATGTTAAAGTTTCTCACTTTTATGCGTTTTTCATCCATTGTTGAATTTTTACTAGGTGTGATTCATGATGCGAGCTTGTATTGTTTTAGAATGTTTAGTATGATTTTTGTACTTAGGATTTGTTTCGTTCACATGTTTTTGTTATAGGATTGTGGTAAGTATTTACTTTGTTTATACGTTTTTGTGTTGAGCCATACATTTGTTTTTGGTTTTTGAAACCTGTTTATTCACGATTCTTTGATTTATTTGACATTGTTTGAGGATAAACAACGTTTCAAGTTAGGGAGAGTTTGATAACTGCCAAAATATCGTTATTTTAAATATATTATTGTGGCACTTATCGATTATACTCTTTTCAATTTTGTAACAAAATCTCAACTTTTGTGTAAATATTCGTATACTTGAATTTTTATTCATTTTATGTATCGTTTGACCATTTTTCATTCGTTTTATAGGTATCGATGCATATCAAGCCTCGAGTAATAAAGTGTCGAAGGCACAACTTCGATTATGCAGTTTTGAAGTAATAAAATGAAAATTATGCAGAAGCTCGCTAAGCCAGAGTGTATCGTGTTTAGAGTGTCCAAAACAGAAGCAAAAATATTTTTTGAGCTGGCTGAGCCAGCTCCGCTCGCTTGGCCAGGAGCTCGCTGAGCCAACTTAGCTCGCTTAGCCAGCCTGCAAAAATTTTGTGCTTATATTTCTCATTTGAGACATTTCTAAGGTTATGGTTTTTGGGGGATTTTTGATCCAAACTCCATCAATCTCATTTTTTGGTAGTTTAGGTTAGAAACCAACTATGGAGTTTGCATTCGGATGATTCGAATGGCCATCCAGAAGATTTTCGGTTCATTTCTCTTATTCTTTGTGTATTCTCTACTAGTTGGATTTGTATGAATATTTACTTTGAACTCGTGTATATTTGTCCCCTACTGCGTTATATTTAATCTGCTTTACAAATCTTTGTCGATTGTTATCTTGGATTTTTGCTCTGTGCTGGGGTTTAAGGTTGTTATAGACATATACTGCTCGAATCCTTATCTAGGATGATTATCTGTTAGTTTCTAGATTCTAGAGATAAATTTAGAGCTAACAGTCACTTGTGTATCTGTCCTTAATGCCTCTGTGTTGGTTGTGTTGTGCTGAGAGATCGTTGGCGCGAGTAACACGGTTGTCTTATGTATTGTCGAGGTGTGTGGAGAGATTGTAGTTGAGATGATACAGTGGGTTTAGTGGTTGATACGTGGTGACAATGACGAGTATTGTAGGTTTGAATATAACGGTCGATATGTTTAAGTTTGTGACGAGTGAGTATATTTATATGCTTGATAAGCTAATTCTATCCGACGAATGCATTTATTTTCTGTTTATATGTTTTATTTTTCGTTTTTACTTTCAATCCATTTTAACTCGAGCTCGAAAACATAGAACTAATTGAATGACATTCTAACCAACCATTCTCTGTGGATACGATAATTTCCCTGAATAATATTTCCAAATTTTTTGTTGTTTGTCGTTATACCGCTTCAACAAAATGGCGCCGTTGCCGGGGAATGGTTTTGTTTAGGATTGCATCGCAATAGTTTATGTGGTTTTGAGTTTTGTACATGTCGTATATATTGTATATGCTTACTAGTATGATTTCACTTGTACATGTTTATTTGTATATGTTACTTGTATATGTTCACCATATAGTTTACTTGTATATGCTTATGTATAAGTATACTTTTGTTGGTGAGTGTTGGTTAAATAAGTTGAAATTGGACCAGTGCTTTATTTCAAATCTTCACTTCTCAACTTGTGTATCCAACATTCACCAAGTTTTCCGTTTTGTATGATAATAGTTGTATGTGTTCCATACTTGTGCATATGTGTTTGTTTATGTACATAATATTATACTTTCATATTTTTCATGTGTGTGTAATTGTTGTATATATTTGTACTTGTAACGTTTGTTGAGTGTTTTGGTTATGACACTTTTTTTAAATTTGCGCGGTAAGACATTACTATGGCATGACGAGAGGAAGCTACTTGTCAAGCACGGCAAAACAATAAAGACATCGAGCTAATGACGTAAAATAAACACTTGTTAAAAGACACTCCAACGGTT
This sequence comes from Vicia villosa, assembly GCF_029867415.1. Taxonomy (NCBI): domain Eukaryota; kingdom Viridiplantae; phylum Streptophyta; class Magnoliopsida; order Fabales; family Fabaceae; genus Vicia; species Vicia villosa. Next base: position 168,131,901 of record NC_081183.1, on the reverse strand, counting down.
GTAATTTTTGGTTATTTTTTTGTTTATGAGGTATAGCCACTAATCTCAGCTTCCAAGCTATATCAATCTGAGTATTTGGTATATACAATTTATATATTAAAAATATTAAAATTTTGAAACGAATATTGTAAAGAGAGAAGAAGAAATACAAGCATATGAAATGAAATTCTATTCATTTTATAAAAGGCTTAATTGCAACTTTAGTCCCCCTATTTTATCTTTTTCTTGATTTTGATCCCTCTATTTTAAAAACCACTATTTTAGTCCTTTTTTAAAGTTTTTTGTGCAATTTTCGTCTCTCTATTTTGCTTTTTTCTGCTAAACTAGTCCCTATTTTTGTCTCTTTTTCAACAGAAAATTCAGAAGGGGGACCAAAATCGTGATTTTAAAAATAAGGGGACCAAAATCGAAAAAAAGACAAAATAGAGGAACCAAAGTTGCAATTAAGCCTTTATAAAATGATGATAGAGTGAATTAAATGGTAATGTTATATTTTAATTATCCATAGTTCTAATAAATTGTCCAAAGTTACAAAGTTATGGAATAGTAAAGTTATAGAATATTTCCATAATAATCCAACTTGTATAGCAATAGGATTAGCTTTTAAGTTGTCTTAACTAACTAGTGAAATAGAAACAACAAACTAAAGAGGTTTTATCTGGGGTGATTCGGATAGTAAAAGGAAGTTCCATGCGGTTAGTTGGGATAAGATCACTAGTCCTAAAAGTAATGGGGGACTGGGTTTGAAAGAACTTAATATCATGAATAACACTTGTCTTATGAAGTTAGGTTGCAAGCTGCTAAATGGTGATGATGATTTGTGGTGTCGTGTGCTTCGTAGCAAGTATAATGTTGATAATTACGGTGAGCCCTTGCATGCTAAACCATCGGATTCTTCTTTGTGGAAAGCTATCACAAAGAACGCGGTGCAACTTACGGATTTAGGTGTTTGGAGGATTGGACCAGGTAACAAGATTAACCCGTGGACTCATTGCTGGATAGAGAGGGGCTTGATTCTTGCTGATTTGAACCTCAGCATTCCTTCGGAGCTGCAGCAGTGCGTTATCAAAGATCTGGCGCATGACCAGAGTGAGTGGAATTGGGATATTATGGCTTGGCTTCATGAGTTTGTCAAACTGAAGATTTTTGCTATAGTTCCTCCCAAGGCGGAGAATGGAGATGACATTCTTGTGTTTTCTACGGATGAGGAGGGTAATTTCTCTATCAGTAGTATGTATAAGGAGCTTTCCCGGTATGATGGTGTTAGCGTGAACAATGATTGGTCTCGTGTTTGGAGTTTGAAGGTGCCGGAACGTGTTAGATCCTTTATGTGGATTCTTCTTCATGATCGTTTACTAACTAATCATAGAATTAGTATGGCCGGTTTTGGTGTGGATGGTTGTCGCTTGTGTGGTGCTGTGAATGAGACTAGCTTACATGTGCTCCGTGACTGCCGCGCGGCAAAAAAACTGTGGGACAGTATAATTCCCTTTACTCTAACAGATTCTTTTTTCAATGCAGGTTGGAATCAATGGCTTCAGCTTAACCTTTTTAGTGAGCGTAGCGGATTTTCGGATTGGTGTAATCTTTGGGCTAATAGCTGCCACGCCCTTTGGCATTGGAGAAACATGGAAACTCATGATTCATCTTACAAAAGACCGCTGGTTATGCAAGATGTGATAGAAGATAAAGTTCAACAATACAACAAAGCGATATTTGTTCAGCACAGTGTTATGAATAGGTGCCATGAGAGGGTGTTGGTTCATTGGCGTGCTCCCTTGGCTCCCATAGTGAAACTGAATGTGGATGGTTGTTAAGTGCCAAAATGTAGTTATTTTGTGTTTGTAAATAGTGGCACTTATCGATACTTTTTGTTAATACCGTTGAATAATTCCCCGTTTTGTGTATAAATACGTATACTTTGTGAATAGATATATTTTCATACACTTTTATACTTTTTGATAGTTTTCTACCCTTTTTGTAGGTATTCTTGCGTATTTGGAGCATGAGCATTAACGTGTCGAAGGCACGGCTTCAAACGCGCGATTTTGAGCGGCGGAATCAATTCATTCAGCGAATAAAGCTCAAAATCAAAGAATAATAAATCACCAATTTGGTTGATATGTTGTCATTGTTAGATGGGAAATTGAATAAGCTTTCCAACGCTTCGAACCGGGCGCAAATCGGAGTTACGGTTCTCAAGTTACGCCATTTTTACTAAAAGCTGTTTTTTCAACTCAGCGAGTTGGGCGCGATGCGCGCGACGCGCGCTGTACCAGATCCAAAATTGCATAAATAGGCGGAAATCAGATTTTTTAGGTTATGTTTTGGGTATTTTTGAACCCCAACTCATCCTAGGTCATTTTTGGGTAGATTTGGCTTGGAAACACCATTGGAGCTTGCAATCGGATGATCGGGGGTCGAATTTCTCATTGATTGGTGTTGACAAACCAAGAAATGTTTGGTTCTTTTTCTTCTCTTCTCTTTGTATTTCTCTTTTGGTGAGTTTGTATGTAAATACTCTAAACCCATGGATGTTTGTTACTCTTTGTACTAGTTGTATAATATATTTGCTTTACAAAGCTTAATGGGTGTTTTCTTGATCTTTTTGCTTGAATGTTTTGGATTTGTGTTGTTGTAGAAATAGACATCACAAATCTTGATTAGGGGAAAACCTGTTAGCTTTTGATTCTAGACATAGGATTGGGGTTAACATCCACATAATATCTGAGTTTAATGCCTCTGTGTTGTTCGATCGGTGGAGACATCGTCGAAAGAGCAATATAGTTGAAATCTGTCGGTGTTGCAGAAATGGACATTGATGTGAGGGATATGTGGTGATTCTGATGAGTATTGTAGATTGATTACGGCGGAGTGATAAATCTAAGTTTGTGAGGAGTAGTTTAGATTCAAACCAGATAAGCTATTCTCTATCCAGAATGAATTCTTTTGTGTTCATAAGTTAAATTTCCGCATTTACCGTCTAAACCCATTTTAACCCAAACTCATAACTAAGAATCCGTCGAACGGTAGTTCAGTAGCACCGATCTCTGTGGACAAGATAAATTCCCGGATAAATAATCCCAAAACTTTTGTTGCTTGCCGCTATACCGCTTCAACAAAATGGCGCCGTTGCCGGGGATTGGTGTTTCTATTGAATTCGCATTGCGATAGTTTCTTTGTTTTTGAGTTTTGTGAATATCGTATATTTGTGAATTTCCTTATACTTGTATACTTTTGTATAGTTGATTGTATAGATAAATGTTCTAATTTTGTTTGGTGGACTTATTAAACAAGTTGAACTCCGATAGTTCTTTAATTTCAAATCTTCACTTTTCAATTTGTTTAGCCAATTAAGGATTTTATAAATATTGCGTTTTATGTATATTTTTGTTTTTACACATACTTGTGTATACTTTTGCTTTTGATTCGTTTGTTAAGTGTTTGGGCAGGTCGCTTTCTTTAGGTTCGCGTTGGGTGAAAGCGTTGGCGTGTCGTGGAGGAAGCTACTACCCGAGCACAATAAAGGCGTCGAGCTTACGACGTAAAACAAGCGCTTGTTGGGAGGCACCCCAACGGTTTTGACTTTTGTAAATTCTGTTAGTTGTGTAAAATGAGATGTGTAGGTGTTAAGTGGAGGCTACACCAGTTATGCAGTCTTCTGGACTGGTTTTTGCTTTTCTGGTGTAGCGCGCGTCGCGCGCATTGAGGGCGCGTCGCGCGGCCTGGGAGCTGAAAAGCTTGGTTTGGCAGAACATAGGGCACGTCGCGCGGTCTTGAGGGCGCGTCGCGCGCCCTGTAACTTTTGGCCAGTGAATTATTTTTGATGGTTCACTTGGCTAGCCTTTTTCCCACTTACACCAAGGCTTTATAATATAGTATTTTATAGTTTTTTTTTAATTCTTTTGTTGTTGTTTAGACTCAAATTTTGGCCCGATTACTTGGAGTCGCATTTGGTAATTCTCCGATTGTGATAGATTCAACATGTCGGTTGTGCGGTAATGATTGTTCAAATTTGTACATCGCAAGGTACTCGTTTATCGCTTTCTATAGCATAGCATGTTTAGGAGACTTTTCATTTGTATAATTTTCATATTACTCATTCTTTTTGCATAACTTGCTCATGACTTGAATCACAATTAGTTTTCCCTTTTTACCATAAATGTGAGGTGGCTTTCCATTGTGTATATATGCGAGAGACCGACAATTCTTGTTTTAACTGGATATTATTATGTTTAATCTTTCGTTTGTATTGTTTTTGTGAATGCACGAAAGTGATCAAGGCACTTGTTTGATTTTGAGCACAACTACCATAGCCAAATATCAATTCACCTTGTGAGTGTGTGACCATTAGTAACCTCCTTTGAGCCTTTGGTCAATATCCATATTGTTTTTGCTTAATGCTTGTCTATGAGTGTTTGGTTCTCATTTTTGTATGGATGTTGATTCTTTGTTTTCTTGAATCCTCAACCATGATTTTTGGTTTGAATTTTTACCTTGCCTTAGAAAGTAGGGAGTATTCAGACTTTGATAATATGGTTGAATTCAAGTTGGGGAGAGGATGTTTGCTTGCTTATGTTGTGGTTGATATGAGGTTGAGGAAAGAAAAGAAAAAGAAAAAAAATGTGAAAAAGAAAAAAGAAAAAAAAAGAGAAAAAGTTTGAAAAAGAAAATAACAAAAAGAGTTGAATAAGATTTGTGCTAATAAGTATTGTGTTTGGTGTGAAACTTGTGATGAAGATAAAAGTTGGATTGGAATTGTATTGTTTGAAACTTTGTGGAAGTAATTACTCCCTTAGGTTTAGGCAAGTTTTTGTTTCGATTAGCTTTAGGAATTATCATTTGTTTGTTAACCGAGCCACATTACAACCTTTAAAGCCCTTGTGATTCGTGCTGTTGCATTTTCGATACTATTTTTGGATGAATGCATAATTTTGTCTTTTGTTTGCAAGTTTGTCGGGTGTGTGTGTCAAAGTCCTCACCTTTCGGTGTTTTTCATCTACCGATGAGTTTTTGCTAGGCGTGATTCGTGATTGAGCTTATTTTTTTTTAGAATGTTTTGTATGATTTTTGTACTTAGGATTCGTTTCATTTTCATGTTCGTTGTAGGATTGTGGTAAGTGTTTACTTTGTTCGTACGTTTTTGTTTGAACCGTACAATTGTTTCATTTTTATAAATCTTGTTGATTCTTGATTCTTTGGATTTTTACTTTTGATTCTTTGAGTGTTTGGCCTTGTTTGAGGACAAACAAATTCAAGTTGGGGAGACTTGTTAAGTGCCAAAATGTAGTTATTTTGTGTTTGTAAATAGTGGCACTTATCGATACTTTTTGTTAATACCGTTGAATAATTCCCCGTTTTGTGTATAAATACGTATACTTTGTGAATAGATATATTTTCATACACTTTTATACTTTTTGATAGTTTTCTACCCTTTTTGTAGGTATTCTTGCGTATTTGGAGCATGAGCATTAACGTGTCGAAGGCACGGCTTCAAACGCGCGATTTTGAGCGGCGGAATCAATTCATTCGGCGAATAAAGCTCAAAATCAAAGAATAATAAATCACCAATTTGGTTGATATGTTGTCATTGTTAGATGGGAAATTGAATAAGCTTTCCAACGCTTCGAACCGGGCGCAAATCGGAGTTACGGTTCTCAAGTTACGCCATTTTTACTAAAAGCTGTTTTTTCAACTCAGCGAGTTGGGCGCGATGCGCGCTCCTGCGCGCGACGCGCGCTGTACCAGATCCAAAATTGCATAAATAGGCGGAAATCAGATTTTTTAGGTTATGTTTTGGGTATTTTTGAACCCCAACTCATCCTAGGTCATTTTTGGGTAGATTTGGCTTGGAAACACCATTGGAGCTTGCAATCGGATGATCGGAGGTCGAATTTCTCATTGATTGGTGTTGACAAACCAAGAAATGTTTGGTTCTTTTTCTTCTCTTCTCTTTGTATTTCTCTTTTGGTGAGTTTGTATGTAAATAATCTAAACCCATGGATGTTTGTTACTCTTTGTACTAGTTGTATAATATATTTGCTTTACAAATCTTAATGGGTGTTTTCTTGATCTTTTTGCTTGAATGTTTTGGATTTGTGTTGTTGTAGAAATAGACATCACAAATCTTGATTAGGGGAAAACCTGTTAGCTTTTGATTCTAGACATAGGATTGGGGTTAACATCCACATAATATCTGAGTTTAATGCCTCTGTGTTGTTCGATCGGTGGAGACATCGTCGAAAGAGCAATATAGTTGAAATCTGTCGGTGTTGCAGAAATGGACATTGATGTGAGGGATATGTGGTGATTCTGATGAGTATTGTAGATTGATTACGGCGGAGTGATAAATCTAAGTTTGTGAGGAGTAGTTTAGATTCAAACCAGATAAGCTATTCTCTATCCAGAATGAATTCTTTTGTGTTCATAAGTTAAATTTCCGCATTTACCGTCTAAACCCATTTTAACCCAAACTCATAACTAAGAATCCGTCGAACGGTAGTTCAGTAGCACCGATCTCTGTGGACACGATAAATTCCCGGATAAATAATCCCAAAACTTTTGTTGCTTGCCGCTATACCGCTTCAACAATGGTGCTCGAGATAGTAATGGTTTAGCGGGTTGTGGAGGGGTTTTACGTGATGCTAGTGGGTTTTGGTTAGGAGGTTTTGCCAAAAGAGTTGGTAATTGTAGTACTTTGATGGCTGAGTTATGGGGAATTTACAATGGTTTAGTTATGGTTTTTGATCTGGGGCATCGTAGTCTTGAAGTTGAGACTGATTCAAGACAAGCTGTAAATTGTATTCTTAGCGGAAGTTATGGGAATAAAATGGTGGGAAACTTAGTGAAGAATATTAGAGCGAAGATGCAGTTATTTGATAAAGTGGAGATTCAGCATATATACAGAGAGGCGAATAATTGTGCAAACATTCTTGCTCTGGAGGGTAAAAAGCTGATTGGTGTGAGCAAGTTCTATCAGGCGGCGCCTATTTGGATGAAGAATGCTTTGATGAAGGATCTTAATCCTGTCTGTGTTGCTAGGGTTATTCCCTTGTAGTTTTCTTTTGTTTCTTGGGCCTCGGCCCTCCTAAGTACCAAAAAAAAAAATAATAAACTACTTAGTAAAAGGATGTGAGTAACATTGTTATTCAATCTTGGAGCTAAAAATATACAATAATGCGTAAAACAATTCAAAAAAAGCAATGTAAAAAGGATATAAAGTTTTTTTCCTTTAAATTTGATTTGACCTTTAAAAATAAAATGACAAACATTGAAAAGTCTTCTCCCACTCATAAATCAAAAGACCAAAGAAAAAATAACCTCGCACTTGCCACTTACAAATAATCTCTTTCTATATATTCACACAATTATTACATAATCCATCATCAACAGAACGCGCTTATCTTTCCAAGCACCTTCGTTCCTCACCTACCTACCAAACATGTCGCTGCCGGAATGTTCCGCTACGCAACTAGCGCAGCTCATCGGTCCCAACGCTACAAACGCCTTGGCCGCCGCAGATTTCATCTGCAATCAGTTCACAGCCGTGGGAAAAAAGTTCGTCGACACACAATACGCCGTGGATACCACTTATCTTCTATTCTCAGCTTATCTTGTTTTCTCTATGCAACTTGGTTTCGCTATGCTCTGTGCCGGTTCAGTTCGAGCCAAAAACACCATGAACATCATGCTTACAAACGTCCTAGACGCCGCTGCCGGTGGACTGTTTTACTATCTCTTCGGTTTTGCCTTTGCCTTCGGTGGACCTTCAAACGGTTTCATCGGAAAACATTTCTTTGGCCTCAAAGATGTTCCTTCAGTAGCTTTTGATTACAGTTATTTTCTATACCAGTGGGCTTTCGCCATAGCAGCCGCCGGTATCACCAGCGGCTCTATCGCAGAACGAACACAGTTCGTTGCTTATCTTATCTACTCTTCCTTTCTCACTGGCTTTGTTTACCCTGTTGTTTCTCATTGGTTTTGGTCCAGTGATGGTTGGGCTAGCGCAACCAACACCGGGAACCTCTTGTTTAGCACCGGAGTTATCGATTTTGCTGGCTCCGGTGTTGTTCATATGGTTGGTGGTATAGCTGGTCTTTGGGGCGCGTTGATTGAAGGTCCGCGTATCGGTCGATTCGATCACAATGGTCGAGCCGTCACTCTTCGCGGACACAGCGCTTCTTTGGTAGTTCTCGGAACTTTCATGCTTTGGTTTGGTTGGTATGGTTTCAACCCTGGTTCCTTCACCAAGATTCTAAGCGCTTATGACTCAGGTAACAACTCATAAACAACTCATAACTATAGTCTATAACCAAATCAATTAGAAAATATTTTTGTGTTAAAAAATTAACTTTTGTTTTGTCTATTGAACTTTAGATTCTTTTATAGAAACTCAATTTCTATTTATAGATTTGAAACATAATTTTTTGCTATTTATTCTAAGATTTAAATTGTGAATTTCTATTTTAGGTACTTATTATGGGCAATGGAGTGCGGTGGGGAGAACGGCGGTGACGACGACACTGGCAGGTTGTACGGCGGCGTTGACTACACTTTTTGGGAAAAGAATTCTCTCCGGTCACTGGAACGTTACCGATGTGTGTAACGGGTTACTAGGCGGATTCGCCGCCATAACCGCCGGGTGTTCTGTCGTGGAGCCATGGGCAGCCATCGTGTGTGGATTTATAGCAGCGGTGGTTCTGATCTCGTGTAACGTACTCGCGGAAAAGGTGCGTTACGATGATCCATTAGAAGCAGCGCAGCTTCACGGAGGATGTGGCGCGTGGGGTATAATATTCACCGCTTTGTTTGCTAAAGAAGAGTATGTGAACCAGGTTTACCCGGGTAAACCGGGTCGACCATATGGGTTATTTATGGGTGGTGGAGGGAAGTTATTAGGGGCACATGTGATACAAATATTGGTTATTATTGGGTGGGTTAGTGCAACTATGGGTCCTCTTTTCTTTGCTTTGAATAAAATGAAGTTGTTAAGGATCTCAGCTGAAGATGAACTTGCGGGTATGGATTTGACCCGACATGGTGGGTTTGCTTATGCTTATGAAGATGAGTCACATAAACATGGGATTCAATTGAGGAAAGTTGATCATAACTCTTCTTCTACTCCTACTCCCAATCCCACCACAGATTTGTGATAACATTAATAATAATTGAATTTACTTTTTGTATTTTACTTACTTTATGTTTTTTATTTATATTTTTCTAGATTAGTTTTGTACGGACATTGTAATTTAGATTTTATTGGTCGTACATTACTTTGTGGTAAAGGATCCAATTGGAGATATTATAAAAGTTTGGGTGGGTAGTTGTTTGTTGACTAATGGCTAGAAGTAAATGACAAGTGGCTATAAAATTATTGGTTCTAGGAAAATGTTTCGGTGGTGGTGCCCGTGTTCCCTCGTAATAATGTTTTTAAGGTGTTTGTCATATTTTTTGTTACGGAGTTTCATATTTTATGAAAAGTGTAGTAATATTTCTTTGATATGGTACAAATTCTTTTCATGGTAGCGGTTAGGGCTGTTTTCGGTCCAGTTCGGTCCGGGTATTTGCTATCCCGAGAGCCGGACCGAAATAGTATCGGGTAAATTTGGACCGGACCGAAACAGTGATGGACCAATTTTTTAAACCGAAACCGGACCATTACTTCGGATATCCGACAAAAGTATCCAATAAGTATCCAATATAGTATCCAATTTTGGTATCGGATAAAAAAATTATCCATTCCCGGACCGAATAACATTTGGTCGGTCCAATGGACCGGTTCCACCGGTCCGGTTCTCGGATCCTATGGACCAAATTAAACCGCTACTAGCGGTGTTGTTGTAATAGTCATTTAGTCATTTCCACTTACGTTCTAAATAAGTGTTGGTAATTTAGTTATCATGTTTTTGTTGGTCATGAAGGGACATCCACTTTTGGGTAAAAAAAAACAACCTATAAATGAGATTGACAGTGAATATTTACTCAAAGTCTTAAATTGTTGAGAAAGGTTTACAAAATGTTCAGTTTCCATTTATACGAGACTTCTTATTCACAATTGTATAACAATAATGTTTGGAATTGAGTTATAGTTAACGTGGATATAGACTTAAAAAAATATTAATTTGTTTTGTTAGGTTAAATTAGTTGATAGATGTGCAAGAATAAGAGTTTAAGTTTAAATCGACGATATTTTATTTATGGTTTAAATAGTTTTTTAGTCTCTGTAAGTTAGCGAATTTTTGATTTTAGTTCTTGTATTTTTTTTATTGTTTGAGTTTCTATATCTTGTTGGCGTTAGTCTTTGGGGTTAGAATTCGGTTAAAAAAGTGATTTGGCTAACGTCGCACACGTGGAAATTTTGTATATTTTCCGTGAAAACCTAGTGGGGGCTTAAAAAGGAGGACTAAATCCAAAAAGAACACCATTTTGCATCAGGTTCATCTCTTCTTCCTCTCTTCAAATCGTCTATGCAGATTCATCTATGGTAACACCACTTGTAGGTAATTACTTTGAGTCTCAAATCCCATTTTGTGGTTGCAATAAAGCAATGACGATGTTCATCTCAAATTCAACTGAAAACTCTAAAAGAAGATTATGAAA